>NW_015639527.1:552237-569255 GCF_001515625.1 Sinocyclocheilus rhinocerous | reverse complement strand
ATTTTCGGCAGCCGAAATTTCGGTGCATCTCTAATTATTGGCGACATCAGAAATGGATATTATATAATAGATGTTTTTTTGAACATTTTAGCAATTTAAAAATATTAAAAAATGATTTTTTTACACGGCACCCCTGCTCTCGACAGACGGCACCCCGGTTGGGAAACACTGCCCTAGACAACACCATTTAAGGTCTGCAGCACCCTAGAAACGATTCTGTATAAGAAATCACAGAGCTCTGAGGTCGCATGACAAAAACATTATGTAGCGGAAGCATAATGAAAATGCCGATAATCTAATGACCAAAATCAAATAGTGCCATCAGCATTAAGTTAGTTCGTATTGGATATGGGAAGCCCTGCTGTTAAAACCTGGAGCCATTCCATGAGAAACACTGAGATGCTTGTGGATTTTTTTAAGCTAACATCTGTCACCTGGAAGCAGCCAGCATTATGCTCCTCTCTTGGCTATTTCTGGGGTTGAATTTATCTTGAATACCAGCTATCATCCATCTACATTAATACCACAAATCAGATTACCTCCTCTAAAACTAACAATGACCTCAGTGCTTTACTCCATCCAGGGACGATGGTTATGGGCCGCCGCAGCAAGTGGAAGACTAAACAAGATTGAGTGGAGATGGAGGAGAAGGGAAAAAGATGAGGAGAGCAGGACAAAATGGGAAAGCTTCATAGAAAAAAGATGAGCACTGCGGAAATTTGCAGCCGGAGAGATTGAGGAAGAGGGCGCGAGGCAAGGATCAGAGTACAAATGAGCTGACTTACTTGCGACCTCCAAAGAGGCATTACGGCTGACGGCCTCGCCCAAGTAATTCCTTGCTACGCACACATACACCCCTTCGTCAGGCTTGCTGCGCCTTCCGTGAACGATTCGGAGGAAGAAGAGGGAACCGCTGGGGAGGAGCATGCGGTGGGAGCGTGGATCCTCACGGTCCGTTTCAACACGCTCGCCATCTTTGTACCACTCCACCATAGGGGTCGGCCGACCTTCGGCCTTGCAGTTCAAAGTGGCGGGCTCGCCCTTGGAAACAATGAGGTCTGAGGGGTGTTCGACAATCCGTGGCGCGGCATCCTCCAGCCTCGGTCGAGATCCTATAAGAGAGAGAATCGGTGGTCATTATTTGCATTACATGCAATTGAGAGAATTTGGTATACAAACAATAACACCAACACAGTGTCTTAACCAGATGAGACTCAATTCAACAAGCAATACAAGTACAGTTGTGAATCTCTGACAGCGAACTGATTTGATTCATGATTCACTGCTTTTCAATTTAAAAGTTGCATATATATTACACAATTCAATTCGATTTTCTTAACAACAATTTCATTCGGTAGTTTTTAAAATTCATATTTATTTATACGATTCTTTATATACTTTCCTTAAAGGAGTAGTTCACTTCCAGAATGAAAATTCTGTCATCATTTACTCACCCTCCACTTGTTCCAAACCGAACAGCTGATGGGCACCATTGACTTCCACAGTAGGAAAAAAAATACTATGGAAGTCAATGGTGTCTGGATACTAACATTTTTCAAAATATCTTCTTTTGTGTTCAACAGAAGAAAGAAACTCATACAGGTTTGGAACAAGTGGAGGGTGAGTAAATGATGACAGAATTTTCATTCTGGAAGTGAACTACTCCTTTAATGTAATGTGGGCAAGAAAAATAAGTAAGAATAAGTTTACTGCACCAAAAGTAACTTTGGACAGAGAAGAGAATGGGAGCTTTTCTGCCATTAATTTACATTTGTAAAATTATTTCATAATGTACATATGCATTAACATAACATTTTAAATGATATAAATATTGCATCTTATTTTAACAAATCATAATAATTTTTTTAATTACTGACCAACATAAAAAAAAAAAAAAAATGTAAGTCATATTTCAATATTTATCTTCATATTTATAAAGTAACATGACCAACGGGAAATCTCACTGAAAGTAGACATTACTTGTCATCAGAAACTTCACACATGGTGTTCAAAATCTATATAAATAAAGTAATCTGATGACTACTAATTAGCCAAAAACTTTTATTTATTTCAAGCAAAGAGCAAAAATTCTCACTTTACACCAAAAACAGCTCTTAATTCCGGTTGTAGCTTAGCCAATAAGATGCACAGACTTGGATCCAGCACCTGCTTTACCAAAGCCATCTTTACAAGTTGATTATTCATGTCACTGTTGACAAGGATGTAAAATACAATTTCCGTCAATACTCGGCTAGGTAAAATTAAGAAGTTATACATATGTATTGCTCATATCCATGTCATAAACGGGCAGTATGAAAATTATATGCTCTAAATTCAACTGCTATCAAAGAAAGCAGAAATTAGTTTC
This sequence comes from Sinocyclocheilus rhinocerous, assembly GCF_001515625.1. Lineage (NCBI taxonomy): Eukaryota > Metazoa > Chordata > Actinopteri > Cypriniformes > Cyprinidae > Sinocyclocheilus > Sinocyclocheilus rhinocerous. The sequence goes on along the minus strand of NW_015639527.1, from coordinate 566,887 downwards.
AATCCCGCAGTAGCTGGAATGCTGGGATATGTAAATATAATTTGTCTTCTGTTTTAAGGCACATATGAATTAATGCTGACTGCCAAGGGTTTTTTGTTTCACACAGTTGTTGAGGGGGGTAGGAAGTAGAAACCGGTGGTATGGTAATTCAGGTAGGCTTTCAGAAAGCTTTGAAATTGCTTTTCTCTCTCCCAATTTGAATGACAGTGTGGTGGTGGGACAATTACGGATGAATAACAACAACACAAACGGATTCTCGACAAGACCGGGGAATTTCAGCCATCGGGGAGATATCTGGGGATGAAAGTGAGACATTGAGCATGGTGATTGTGGAAATAATTACCAATCCCGATGGCAACAATTATATTGGGGTTTAAAATCTGTGACAGGAGAGAGACTGTGATTCCCTGCAGTCAGAGTGAGAGATGGTGAAAATATCCTTCAGTTGGAAATTAATCATGTGTAGCTCTAACAAAAAGCTATAGACATCCTCCTGGGGAAACGTTCATCACCACCTCAAAATACACAAAACGTTACACAGGATTATGAGGAAAAACAATAATGCATTTCACACACACAGAGATAAACTCTAATCTAACAGTTTACACCAGCAAAATGGCATTAAAAATTGTGCTTTTAAGGATTATTTCTTACCATTCAGATCTGCAAGGCTTTACTTTGCTTTATTACTTCATATTCAGTCGAGTGGATAAACCCCTGGGCCAGAGACTAATGCAACTTAAAACAAACCCATTTCCCAACCACTTTACCCCGGCCATGAATAACATGACACAATGACCTTACAGTAGTAGTACATTGGGCCCCGTCCACAAGAGACGGCAAAGGCCAAACCGCAAGCTTTGTGTTCACCTCAGAATCCCCAGGATTGTTGCCCTTCTATTTTTTGAAAACAAAAAGCCCCGTGGCCCCGTTGGGTTAAGGGAACGGAGACCGCCAAGGTTTGGCTAATAGCTTTTAGCGGACACTTATGGACTGCCGAACAGACTGCGGTTGGCAGGGGGTGGAGGAGAAACAGTGGGGTAAGAATCCAAGAACAAGCTTCTAAATAAAACAAACCAAACACAGGAGATGTAAGGCAGGGAAAGAGATGGAAAGTAAAGCCTGAGCTAAACTTCTACCAAAACAGAAGATATCTCACCGAAATGTGACCTCGAGAAGACCAGGGGGACTTGGGACAGTCTAAGGAAGCGACCGAATGTGCATAAAGAAGTGGAAAACAACATCTGGAAAAGCTGATTAATCTCTCGCCCTGAGCTTTCCGAGTCTTCTAGATCAACGAGTCGCCCATTATGAGGCGCTAGAAATGCTACTTGAAAAAAAACCATGATGGGCGTTTGGGGGATTTTGACGACTCTAAGGAACTCTGTGGTCTCACACCCTGTCAGAGAAAATCAACCCCTCTGGGAAACAGTGCACTTTAAGGGCCTTCTGAGGCAGATAACACATGTCCAAGAGCATCCTGTATATAACAACACTCGGAAACTAACATTAAAATGTCTCTGGTACTGACAAGGCAGGAAAGAAGTGCTCAAATATGGAAGTGAAGAAGGCAGAACGAGAACAAAGGTGATATAATTTTAATAACCTCGTCACAAATGGCTGCTTGGCTCCAGTGTGAATTGTGGGAAGTGCTTTGATTTCTGGTCGCCGAGTGAAATAAAACTGAGACAATCTTGCCTGCATTAATTATTACTGCTGTTCGCCACGGCAAGTCACTCGACATGAATGGTACTTCAAACCATGTGGCTTGTTAAGGATTACATTTCTTAGTGACCACACTTATGATTTTCACATAGGAAATAAGAATATCCCTCCAAAAATAGTCTTAAGTTACAGGAGGAACCTGAATCATATGTTGTGGATACTCATGGAGACTTTTAACTTTTAACCTAGGCCAGTAACTAACCACCTAGCAACCAAGCAACATACCAACAACCTAGAAACAGGGTTTTTGTTAATCTTGCCTGCATTAATTATTACTGCTGTTCGCCACGGCAAGTCACTCGACATGAATGGTACTTCAAACCATGTGGCTTGTTAAGGATTACATTTCTTAGTGACCACACTTATGATTTTCACATAGGAAATAAGAATATCCCTCCAAAAATAGTCTTAAGTTACAGGAGGAACCTGAATCATATGTTGTGGATACTCATGGAGACTTTTAACTTTTAACCTAGGCCAGTAACTAACCACCTAGCAACCAAGCAACATACCAACAACCTAGAAACAGGGTTTTTGTTATTATGCCTTTTAGATTCCAGTTCAGTTTCTGTATCTGAATTGAATTTCATTTTGAGGATGCAGAATTGCCTATTCAAATTTGAATAAAGTACAATTAAACAGATAGATAGATATATGATAGATATAATTCAATTAAAAGAATAAAAAGTGTGAATTTTGCACAATTCTACTCAGAGCACAAAAATCTTGGATAATTCTACGCTACATCAGTAGCACAACTTCAGTCCAGCTGTTAAGGATTACATCCAGTAAATGCTGCTGAAATTAGAGCATGTCCTATCTGGAAGAACCCAAACAAGTGGCAATCTCACTGTGTGACACGCTAGTAATGGTTCCAGCAGTTAGATTGATTCGGGCATTCTGGCTAACTTCTGATCAATCCCAAGGCACTTTTAGCACTAAGAATATTTATCTCCAGTTTTGGGGAGAGTAATAAGACCTCTAAACACAGCCCAGCTAAACAAAGACAGATGATGCAAGCCATGTTGCAGTAACAAGACATGCTCTGGGAAATATTCACAAGCTGATTCAAAACAGCATGTGTAAGCGACATATAAGCAAATATAAGAGGAAAATATTCAGTCTTCCAAGAGAAGGTGTCAATGCCAAAGGATCTCCATGACAACCGTACAAGGAAAGGTCAGATGTCGATCTAATAATTGTCTCCATCCCTTGAAGTATGTGTGAAAACCTGGAGGTCACAAGAAGAAAGATAAATTAAGTAGGCCTAGTTCTAAAGAAGCGCAAATTAAAATGCAGGAGGAATTATCAGCTCAGGACAAAATTTGTATAAAATATGGAACAAAAGTATTTTTTCCTTAGATGAATAACAAGATCCAGAAGAACTTTGAAATCTAAAACAATTTTGCAGCATGTCAAAATGTGGTATTACATAAAAGCGCAAAGCTTTGATGCTCAAAGCACAAAGTTTAACACCAAAGACAAAAATGGCCAACTTTTCTTCTCCCAATCCTCATCTGCAATTCTTTTGAGAGGCTTCCCACCCCCCGTAAATAGTTGATTATTTTACAACCTCACCCCTCCTTTTTCACTGGAATCTGGGAATTGATTTGCAAATGTGCATTCATTACCCTTAAGTTAAATTAAGAAGTGGGGGCGTTCCTTTCACCACTCTTTCTTATCCGATTTTTTTTTTTGCATTTACAAACAACAAAGGGGCTCTTGAGAAAGAACACAAACCCAGGGTCATAAAGCTACGCTCTTTACTCCTGCGGCTCCTGACAGTGAGAGGACAAAGTGAAGCTGGTCACATGCAAAAAGAAATTACACAGGAGGGCTGCTGTTTTCCTCTGGGACGAGCGTGTTTCTGCCTGAGTCAATGCTGCGAGGTGGGAACCGGGATGGATTAAGCGCAGTGGCAAACGTAGAAATTCCATGACAGCTTCTAAAGAGGAAACCTGACACCTTTAGGGGTTGTGGCAAGAGCTGCTTATGTGCTTCCTGCTTAAGAAACAGCAAAAGATGTTGTGTTTACTGCAGGGGATGAGGAGGATTTCTCATTCCAACAGAAAGAGACTGCATCGAGTCACGGAGCCTTAGCAAAACAAAGTCAACGTGCCATTGTGGGTTCAGGGGCTGTGTGTCCATTACATGAGGTTTGATGTTTTTCAAATAGACAAGATACTCCCTTTGTTCAAATAGATTTAACATGAATGCAAAAGGTGCTGGTTAGTAGATAGACAGATATTCCTACTTTGAGGAGAACAGCACAAAACTCTTTGTGATATATTACCTAACCCAATCCCAAAAACTTAATCTTTAGAGTGGTGCAAATGGGACTTCCTGACACATCAGATCTTATCTTCACACAAAGGCTCATCTGGCCACTCCATTGCTTTAAGAAACTTCTCACTTCACAAAATAAACAGTACTTCAAATGAACCTTCTGCTGGGCAGTGGCAACGTCCAGCTGAAGGTGTTGATCCCTCTGTGGATTCCCGAGAGAAGCCTTGGCGGAAAAGAGGAGGGGAATAAACACGATTCTTTCAGTGGTTCGACCTGTTAGTGAGAATCTCTTTAAGTGCTGACCCTAAACCCTACGATCTCAAACAACACAGAGCTCTGAGTTGCCTCAGGTGATCAAGCCATGAAGCGTAAAAAATAACCTTCTGGTCACCCTGGACTTACCAAACTAGCTCATTCCTTTAGTGGGAGGGCATTTTTAGTACAGGCTGTGAGGAATCCTTTGCTTTTATCTGGGAATAGCGGTCTTTTTGTGTTTTCATATACTCAGATATGTATCAGTGCTCTGAGACACATTCGCCCGGGTTCATTCAGATTCTGCGAACCCTCTATGAAGGCAGTACAATAATACCACAGTCTGTTTTCCCTGACCTCCTGTAATTCAAACTCTCCTCGCCAAAGAAAAACACATCTGGAATACATGTCAATGGCATATCGCATATCTCAAGGGGGCTTCGACTTCTCCCATAGAGGAAGAAGTAGGGAATAAAAGATAAATTGTGCATGGTGGCGACAGTGGAGCTCCGTCCCAGCTGCTCTGTGTTGTCTGGACCTCTTTAGTGCCCCGCTAATGGAAGTGGCCCGGTTGGGGCGACCAGCATACCACGACTGGTTGAGATAGCATCAGCTTCCTGGTCCTCCTAGCGGTGCACCACATTCCACTGGATTAATCCCACCACGCACTTTCCACTTGACCCCAACATTGCCAGATGAGGCCCACACAGAAATTTAGCAGGAAGTGAAGTTTCAGGCGGAGGAATCTGACTGTACAGCAGATCAAGATGATTTGACAAACCTGATCTTATTCCGCTATTCACACCAGTGGCTTTTAAGCACAAGCGAAGTTCCCTCAGAAGACCGCCTCATCTCCTGATCCCTTAAGACTGCCATTTTTCAGCTTCAGGTCAAATTCCAGTGAAAAGGTAAAACAAAGTGTAAGTGGGCTTTGAAGTCACTTTCTTCTCATCAAAAATGATAAAGCTGCTTTAAAATTCTTTCAATCTTCAATGGCCGGGGCCTTCAATCGAGGGCCGACCTGACTATTCATGAACTGGATCTTTGAAAGTCAAACAGAGAGAGATGAAAAGGACTAGGGCGTAGTCGGCACTGTATGGACAGGCTTCATGTTAAATACATGCTCGGGGAAAGCGTACATAGAAAGGGACGATGATTAGGCCTATATTCAACATTTGTCTACTCCCAGAACAGTGGAAATCTGCATATCTCCCCCTGAGGTCCAGAAGATAACATATCACATTCAGGATGTGTTCTTGTTGCTTTGATGGCTGATGATTGCAGGAGGAAATGACCAAAATAAGGGGTAGGAAAACCCCTAGGCTTCCCTTAGCGCTGGACTTAACCTGTGAATGTTTCTGAAGATCTGCAACATATGGCACTGCACTGGAGAAATACACAGCTGAATCGCTTTCAATTAATGATTCACACATTTAACAGGTTTAACATTTAAGTTGAGTGGTGCTCGTCGAGATGGTGGGTGTTTTGCATAAGAATGACTCACTGGGTCAGTCATAAACATGAGCAGCCCCGGCATGGCTGGATACAAGACTGACATGAAGGGAGGGAAGAATTTTCTACTTGAGAAAGGCATATGAGATAAAAGACTAATTAATGGATTGCATAATAACACTGTGCATTCATATGCTGACAAAGTGAATGCATAGCATTAGCAGCCAAATTAATAAGACTACTTTGCATTTTTAGATTTAAAACAGAATATAATATTATAATATGACCATTTTCAGATGAGTAGTGTAATTTAAAAAAAAATGTATATACATAAAATATATCAAATGTTTGATATGAGATAAAAGAGAATTCCCTCAGGGAGCACTTTTGCCCTATTTTGGGTAACTGGGGCATTTCTGTCACTTTTGGTGGCAGTTTTGCCCAAAGCACTGGAACCCACATTTCTGACTGGTCTGAGAGCTAGAGACTGAAAATACTAAATTTAAGAGTTAATTTGCATTTCTTAGTCTCTCTACGGCACAAATCATTACGAGAAAACTCCCACTAAAATATTTTGTCATTACAACAGACAAGATATCTCACAATAAAAAAAATAACAATAATAATAATGCTAAAAAAAATGTAAAAGCTGTAAAATTCACAAAAACTATTTGTAATGTAAAATAAAAAAATAGTTTCAAAATGAACTCAAAACAGTAATGATTCACACATTTAACAGGTTTAACATTTAAGTTGAGTGGTGCTCGTCGAGATGGTGGGTGTTTTGCATAAGAATGACTCACTGGGTCAGTCATAAACATGAGCAGCCCCGGCATGGCTGGATACAAGACTGACATGAAGGGAGGGAAGAATTTTCTACTTGAGAAAGGCATATGAGATAAAAGACTAATTAATGGATTGCATAATAACACTGTTCATTCATATGCTGACAAAGTGAATGCATAGCATTAGCAGCCAAATTAATAAGACTACTTTGCATTTTTAGATTTAAAACAGAATATAATATTATAATATGACCATTTTCAGATGAGTAGTGTAATTTAAAAAAAAATGTATATACATAAAATATATCAAATGTTTGATATGAGATAAAAGAGAATTCCCTCAGGGAGCACTTTTGCCCTATTTTGGGTAACTGGGGCATTTCTGTCACTTTTGGTGGCAGTTTTGCCCAAAGCACTGGAACCCACATTTCTGACTGGTCTGAGAGCTAGAGACTGAAAATACTAAATTTAAGAGTTAATTTGCATTTCTTAGTCTCTCTACGGCACAAATCATTACGAGAAAACTCCCACTAAAATATTTTGTCATTACAACAGACAAGATATCTCACAATAAAAAAAATAACAATAATAATAATGCTAAAAAAAATGTAAAAGCTGTAAAATTCACAAAAACTATTTGTAATGTAAAATAAAAAAATAGTTTCAAAATGAACTCAAAACAGTAAATATATATATATATAAATACTGTATATATATATATATATATATATTAAATATTAAAATATTAATATATATCATATGTAACATATCATAGCATAAAACATAGTACAGCGAAAAACTCTCTACTGTAGTTTGTTGGTCCATCAGCACTAGCCAGCAAAAAGCATAAGTCATGGTATTTTCAGCAGGAAAAGCAGCAGATTCCTGCAGTAAGAGAAACTATTCTGCATAGAATAGAGCTGATAATATCAAAGTTTTGCCACACGTCTGTGGAGACACGAACAACAGCCTGTTAACACTTCAATTGCTCCGACAGAGACAAAGACAAAGAATACTGATACCACGAAAAAAACAAACATTCACAACATTCTTTGCATTGCACTCAAGGACCAATTCCAGCTCTGCCAAGCTGCGATTTTGATCTACACGGCCATTAAACGACAACTGCGCACGTAATGTCCATGTCTAATAGCCCTCTGAACCTGGCAAGTGTTATTTACTGAAACAACACAAAGATCACGACTGATGAGGATAATGGGGTCTCAAAGCCAAATAGGAGTGTGTGTTAATGAAGATAATCTAATAGCAGTGTCCATGCATATAGAGATTGAGTCATTAAATTGGAGCTCCTGATGAGACAGCACACACGGCCCCGGGCCCTTTTGTTTACAGTGTGCCCAAACACACAACTATATACACTATTAGCCAGGTCTGTTTGCATCAACTAGTAAGCGGAGCGAATAAACACAGACCAGAGTAGGGCTGCATGATATATCGAAATTATCGAAATATCGCAAATGTAAATATCGCAATATGCATATCGCAACGGCGTGCGATATCTGAATCATTTTAATAATAGGCTACTTAAATCAAAACGTTGCAAAAGGTAAAAGTTTTAGTTCGACGCATATAGCAGAGAATTGCTTGACGTTAAAAAGAGTTAAGTGCAATAAGTTGCAGAAAACAACTCTTTGCCGTCTCGTCTTGCTGTCTGACTCACGCCTGAATTGCGCGCACAAGCCGCACCTCGCGCAGCGTCTCTTCAGTTCTGCCGCACACGTGCAAAGCGCGCGCACACACACACAGAGAGATGCGTTTCAGACGGCGCGTGAACACCGAGTTGATTCGTCTTTTGCATCTCCTCATGTTTGAACAGAACAAGGTATCGCATATCGCATTTTTCTTCAATATCGCACAGCCCTAGACCAGAGGTCTCTGTTTCTCCAAGGACAACACAGTTGCACCATGTAAACACTCAAAGCACAAGCCAGCTGTTTAAGAGTTGGAGTGAGTTGTTACTCAGTGTGAGAGTGTGGTAATCTAGGCTCAGCAGGTCCTGATAATGAGCAGTCATACTGTGTTGTTTGTCAGAAGGTGTGGATCAAGAGGAATATCGTAATTTTTCGCCCAAAAGTGATCCAAAAATTAAAAGAGTGGCTGAGAATTCATGCCATGGGAACTGTGCTCCAGGCCTGGAGATACTAAGGATTCTTCGTCTGGGTATGTAAGTGGTATGTCGCCTTGGCATGTAGGTGGCCCCTGCAGTGCCCCATAGATGCCCACAGCTTCTTTCCACACACTGGCACACAGATAAACTGCAGAACCCACTTGAAATTATCCAATGTCTTCAACAAGCTTATCTTAATGGGTATATTTACATGTTGGGAAGAATGAGTATGCAGGGTCTAAAGTTAAAAGCAAGTACAAAATGTGTGTAAAAACTTGCTTTGGCAAGTAAATAAAAGTTTAAAGAGTCTAACAACTCTTTATCCATTCATCCATTGAAAGGTGTGGAAACAAGTTCATGTTGGACCTTTAAGGTATGTGTTTAACTGCAATATATATTAGCAAGTATATTATTGTGAAAAAAAAAAATCTACATTTGAGGGCCAGAAAAAAACAAAGATAAAACTTGAGGAGTTTTGGGATTAAAAAAAAAAATTAACAGAAATTTTCCTTATTTTTATTTATTTAATTTTTTTTTACAGAAAAACAATGTTATGTTAAATATATTTCCTGAACTATTAGGAAAAAAAAAAAAAATTTAAAAAAAAAAAAAAAAAAACTGTCAAAAAAAAAAAAAGGATTACTGTGATACCTTGCTGTTGGATTGCAAATGCAGCTAATGCATGTGTTTCAAAAGCTTAGACTTTAAATAAATGTGCTGCTTAAACTCAAACACACTCTCTCTGTCTCTCTCTCTCACTCAATTTCAGGGCTTCCCAAATTTAAGAAGGCATTGATCTTTTTGCCATTTTAGTTACATGGATGGATGATGGATGAAAAGACAGGGATGATGGGGAGAAAAAAAAACCTGCTACTGTTACAGCCTGATGTGCGAAAAGCCCCATACTGAAAAGATCCCAGGAACAACCATGAACTTCCTTATTGTATTATTGCTGATATAAACCACACTGACTACTATCGAGTTATTGGATGGGAAAGAGAATCACTAAACTGCTGCTGTAGGGCATGTCAATATCGAGGTGGTGAGAAATTTTCTGATTAAATACAGAGGCAGCTATAATTCTTGACAGGAAAGATAAATATCGAACTTAGTCAGAGTTAGATTGCTAGATAGAAAAAGTCATTCATTAATGAAAGATACAATCTATAGTCATTTAAAAAACAGCCAAAGAGAGTCAAAAGTGGGTTATGCACTTTTCCCTTCCTTATTGTATTATTGCTGATATAAACCACACTGACTACTATCGAGTTATTGGATGGGAAAGAGAATCACTAAACTGCTGCTGTAGGGCATGTCAATATCGAGGTGGTGAGAAATTTTCTGATTAAATAGAGAGGCAGCTATAATTCTTGACAGGAAAGATAAATATCGAACTTAGAGTTAGATTGCTAGATAGAAAAAGTCATTCATTAATGAAAGATACAATCTATAGTCATTTAAAAAACAGCCAAAGAGAGTCAAAAGTGGGTTATGCACTTTTCCTATCGACAGCGATCTAAATGAATGATGTATTTGCAGAGACAATATCTCTCCTTAATCCTTGTATGTGTGTCACTTTTTCCATCCAGGTTTCCACGTTCAACAGTTCTGCAAACGTAAAGCAAGCTACCACTTCAAGGAAACAATCACAGACGCATATTTAAGAACGCTGAAAAGCTAACAAATTATAATTGAAACTACTAGTCATATAAACACACTCAGAGAGTTTAGTTTGGCCTCTCTGATTTTTTGTATAGTGCTTCCCATTTGGAACATGGCTTTGAGGGTCACCACAGCCACTGGAACTAATGCGTAGGGCCATTAAACTGTCTTCATCTGCGGCCAGAGACACAAGGCTGGACAGATTGATGCCATGGCATTGTGTTGTGTCCCCATTCACCCCCACACAGCAACGCCAGCCAGAGCCGCCATCTTTAGGGTTCAATTCAAACTTCCTGTCTCATAAAACCAGAGCCGTATGTGTTTCTGGCTTCCTTACTTGACCAATTAAAAAGCTGCCACAAAGAGGAGGTGATAAAAATGTGCTATTTTGGAAGATGAGCTACGCTCTTGCATAGTGAAATATGTGCTTTTAATCAAAGGTGTCAATTTTTAAAGCACATTTGTGGTGCAGCTATATTAATTTTTAAGTAAGATCTCAGCAACAACAAAAGAGTGCCGGAAAGATATTGCCAAGCTGTTTTGTCTCCCGGCATGGATCCAGTAAAGAGCGTCAATGTGCCGGGACAGAAATCAGACTGAGACATCAGAGCGTGCTCAGTAGGAGATGCGGCATTTATCTCCCTCCTTATTGACAGCCTCTCGACAGCACACTGTTTACACAGAGGAGACAGGGAGTAACTGTGCGAGCGTGTGAGAGGGAGACGCAGACTTCTCTGAGTCACACTTCTCATATACACGCGCACGCAAACATGCTTCGCTTCTGATCTAAGGAGCGACGACAGTCCTGGAGATGCAAGACATCAAAATAAGCTGTCGTGCATGGAGGGAAAACCCTAAATGACACGCTTTATGCGAAAAGTCGTAGAGCTTTCGAAATGCTGCCAATCAAGCACATTTTACAGTATAGGACGTATGGCTACAGATCCTTGTGTGTTCATTGAAAAATACAAAAGAAATGCTGTGCTAAAAAGTCATTTTCCACTAAGGGTGTCATTACCGAATGAGTCAAAGGCCGGCAGTCGTTACCCGTTAAATGCATTATTTGGGGACAATCCGGGAAGAGCCAACAGCTGTTTGTGGCTGTTTAAAATGACTTCAAAAGGAGCCGAGCAAACACACATCCTCCTTGAGCTACAAACGTAACATAGACAAACAACAACTACACAACAATCACACTCGGAAAGGATCAGGCACCTATAAATGAAAAGTTGAAGTGTAAATCAATGCTTTATCTTTCAAAAACCTTATCAGGTGTGAGAGGGTGAGAGGAGATAGCCAGCGGCCCTCACCACATACCTGAGCTGGATTAAGTCAGAGGTGTGGGAAAAGAAGGGACAATGATAAATTCAGCAACACTGATCTAACCCAGCCTCACTTTTTGGGATGGTTTTGAGCATGTTATAAAAAACGGAATTGGTTTTGGTTTGACCAGATCTGCTCATGAAACAAAAGAAGAGCACAGTATTGACAACACAGTTTAGACTGGACTACAGATCTGGTCTGATCTGATATGGCTGTGCTGCCCTTGATTCAGTGGCAGATTTTGTCAGCGGTTTATATTGGAGGACAGATCTCAGAGGCCATGTTTACTGCCCCATAAAACAGAACTTATTTTGGCCAGCAATACCACTGATCTAAGCACGATTCAATTCAAGCTATGCAAGATTGTGGCTCTACAGAGCCAGTGTTTGCAGCCAGGGGTCCTGAAGGTAGACAAGTTTCCAAAAGAACATTTTCATGGCATTTCTAACTCTTAGCTAATTTGTACATTATTTCTAACTAATGATCTATCCTTCGTCCCTGAGCTGGTTGGAAGTCTGAATGAGGGGTCTTTGAGACTGTAAGGGTTAAAAATCCCTAATACAAAGGAAAAAGTATATGCAATAGATTAAAATAGTTAAATAATGAAGATATCCTTAGTTTACTATATATTACGCATTATCTCTAAGAGAATCCTCTTGAATTCATAAGCTAATCTGTCCTAAAGTGAGGGTATTTACTGTAAACTGGGTCAGCTGGTCTGTTTTGAACATATGTTCATGTATAAACAACACTATGTATTAAGGATAAATCTATAAATCATCTGTTTATTGTTTACATTAAAAGCATTGTATATATATGCCTTCTAAAGACACATGAGATGCTGTGTAATTCGATCAAAAATGAAGGGGTTTGACTTTACTATAACTTAAGATAAAGAACATCTCAACCAAAACATATCGACTGTTTGAATATTAAAAACAAATATTGTTAGGGTGAAAAAATAACTGTTCTGCTGCTGTGTATGAGTTCTGTATCTACATAAATTATGTGCATTATCACCGTGCAACCTAAACAACACCATCCATAAGACAATATTTACGTTTAAAAACACCAGAGAAGGTGTCGACAACTATTTCACTAATTTATAATCCTCATATGGCCATCTGTCGCACTGTAGTATTTTCTCCACCTTACCTTGAGACACGCAGATGATGGCAAACACAACGAGCAGCGCATCTAAAGTCCTGCGAAACTCCATCACCCTCAGATATAAAGTCCACTTCAGTCGCCTTTATCCGGACAAACAGTCCCTAAAATCACCCCAAAAGCGCTACAATCCGGTTGAAGTGCGAGGAGACACTGAAGAACTTTACAAACTAGACCCAAAACGTACCAAAAAAAACTGTGTCGGATAATCTGATCATCACAAATACTCCATATTCCCGTGTGCGTGATCTGTACAGATAAAGAGTCAGTGTAACGGACAGATAAGATGTGATGCTCACAGTCCGTCCCAGACGCTCTTACTTCCTCCAAGATTCATTTCACAGGCAAAACATCTTTCGTTTCTCGCTTTCCTGGAGTATGGAAAAAGTATCCGTTCTTTAATAGCCCATTCAGTCAGATTTCCACCCCAGCCGCTGCCCCGCACTCTTCCCTTCGCTGTGAATGAACGGATTTACTACTGTCGCGTCTCCGGGCGACTGTCTCGTGGCTCAAGCCCACCCCCCGACTACATTCAGCAGTTACCCACACTGGGATAACAGCGCTCTTAAAGGGCCAGGCGCTTGATTTCGCACAATCTGCAGATATCGCTGTAAATAGTGAATGAATGAAATTCTGGAGTAGTTGTGAGAGATGGTTCACCCAGTAAATCTATCATTATTTACTCAACTTCGTGTTGTTTCAAAGTCGCATGATTTTCTTTCTCACTTGGCGCACACAAGAAGATATTAGGCAGAACGGATAGCCTCACTCACCATTGACTTTCATTGTATCATTCCATACAATGAAAGTGAATGGAGACTGGCGCTGTCATTCTGCCTAACATCTCCTTTTGTGTTGAGAGCGTATAAAGGATGAGCGTTTTCATTTTTAGGTGAACAATTCCTTTAAAAACATGACAGTTTTAGTAGATCACATGTTTCTGAGAATAATGTCTAAAATAGCATTTTAAATCATTTAAAGGAATAGTTCACTCAAAATGAGAAATCTGTCATGTCCTTCCACATTTCTCTCTCTGTCTCTCCGTGGAACACAAAATGAGATATTTTGAAGTATGTTTATTTCTGCTCTCTTCCAATGTAAATTAACAGAGACATGGTTGCTCCAAAACTGAAAAAATAAAAGCACCATAAAAGTATCATGAAAGCAGTCCACTTGTGCATTATACTGCAAGTCAAACAAGTGATAATTCAAATATATTTATTAAGATATAGCTAAAATGTAAAAATACAAAAAAATAAATAAATTGTAAAATGTAAAATTTTTCACTGAAAATCTTCCCTCTCTGCTGTATGGGTCATTTTTATAATACATTTATGGTGCGTTTTTCTTGGAAACTGGCAACCCGTCATACCCAATTCACTGTCATTGTATGGAAAAGTGTTGCCAGAATATTTTATAGAATTACTTTTACTTTTACTATGTGCCTTGCCGATGTCCCTGCTCGGTGGAGTCAAACGGTAGAGTCAATGTTCTTTACACTCTTCGGTCTTCACACGACCGCTTCCGCAGTAAACTAAGCTTCTTTTTTATTCGTTTAACAAAACTCAAATTGAATTCAGCTGGACACACTTTCCTGTTTATCACAACAAATGGCCAAGCAAAGCGCACGACACTGACAAGGTACGCGATACAGTACAAGACCAAACGCGATTAATATATTCTCTTAAAAGTAATTCAAAAACAGAATTACTGTTTTTGCGTTCCACAGAACGAAGAAAGACAGGTTTTTAACATGTGTGGGTGAGTAAATGATGACAGGATTTCCATTTCTGGTTCAACTACTCCTTTAAGAGCAACTACAGTGCTATATATATATATATATATATATATATATATACATAGGTCTAAG
>NW_015639527.1:540852-552017 GCF_001515625.1 Sinocyclocheilus rhinocerous | reverse complement strand
TATTATTTTTTAATTCTGTTCCGTCTCCAAAAAAGCAGCATCAATCAGCCCCTGAAGATTCCGGGCTCTTAGCAAATCATCAATCACAGAAATGCCAGTTTCATGGGAATGACTAGATCAGAAGTGAAACGCAATATCAGAGGTATATCAGTGTGGTATGAGGTTCAGACAATGAGACACGACACAGAAGACCCTCTGTCTGCGCCAGGTAATGATGGCGGATGATAACAGTGGATTCAGCCCTGGCAAATAACAGCAATGAATCGCTAAAGAGGGAAAAGAGGGCTATTTTGTATTCATCGCATTTCACTCTTTCCATCCCAGCCATTTTCTCCATTATAATGAGACTGTATTTGTTAAAAAATTAACCAACAAATTGCATATCATGTTAATTTGAAGATTGAAAGCTCAACATGCAAGTTAGGGGTTGTATTTATCTTAATTTTCCTAACGTAATATATTCTCTTCCATTATGTTCACAGTGGAGGACAGTCGGCGACTGGAGCATGCAGAGAGCTTCTGGAGCAACTACCCTTGATATTGTCCTCATGTGTGATGCATGAGCAAGTTTAACTTAATTGCAAAAACTGATTAATTGAGCTTCAGCATGTAATTGAATAAAACATGATTCCGTTTTCCCCTAAATACATTTCATCTCTCTTATGACTGATGCAGCATACTCCAGCTACCATAAAACATCAGCTGGATGCGTCAGGACGAGCGTGCAGTCTATGAATTTAGCTGAATAATCACATTAGCATGAGAGTTATGGCGACATCACATCATCACGTCTTAATGATGCCATTAAGCAACAGTCGCTGGAGTACGCCAAGAGCAGGAGTTCGGAGAACATCGCTGCAGATGACAGATTATCACTGAATTTATAAAAGCTAACAATGAGTTGCTCAATCTTTCTCACATTGAGGAGCACAAACACTCTGCTGTTGTGTTATTTAACATCTGCTTTATTCGTCTGAGAACTATAAAATATTTGCGGCAAGTTTTATGCAATAAACACAAGAGTGTTAAATCAGTTTCTTTGCCTTGTTTGTTAAATTATCTTTTTTGTCTTCAAAGAAGATAAATGAGAGTGAAAAGCATGCCTGAAGCAATCCCTTCACATGAGACATCCACTAATTTACACACCCAATTGAAAGACACCATTAAGTACAGCTAATAGAGGCTTTATCAATAGAAATGAACTTAACCTCTCAAATAAGGTGGCAGCAAAACTGACATCAAATTTCTTAAGCTACACAGAGATTTTTAAAAAAATGCACCTTGCTGGAAAAGTATCAGACATCATATCAGTGCTGAGCAATCAGCATTGACAGCAGAAAACGTTCTGAAAACGCTATAGCACTATAAGTAATTAGCCCATCCACCATACAGCCGCTTGAGTCTGTGCCAGCAAAACGTGATTTATTACACTGATCAGCCATGAACACCTGATAACTCACACTGAACAAGGGCCAAGCCATCTGACACTGTGAATTTAAAGCTCAGCACATCCCAAAGAACAAATGAACACACAAATGAGACATATTCAAGTATTTAATGGAATATTCAAAGATCAGTGGAAGTTAAGCTTAATATAGCTTTTGTGAAGAAGTTGATTATTGGAAAAAAACATGCCATTTGTCTAAAAATAAAATAACATAAAAATAAAAATGAAATCTGGGTTACGAGGTACTTACAATGGAAATGACTGGTGCCATTCTGTAAATATTATAATACTGACTGTTTCAGTATAGCCCCAAAATGTAAAATAAATAAATAAAATATGAGCGATAACATGTTTTCTGTTAAAAAACAACAACTGCTTACTACCCTGTTTGGTGTGAAGATATATCCAATTTTATAACTTCATTGCCATTACAATGAAACACTATAAACCCTAAGTGAGTAAACCCTAAATTATATATAGTTGTGGCCAGAATTATTGACACCCTTGATAAACATGAACAAAGAAGTCTGTGAAAATAAATCTACATGGTTAATCTTTTGATCTTTTATTCAAAATATTCACAAAAACCTGACCTTTCACTGAAGTAAAACAATTCAAAATGGGGGGAAAATCTCACGATGAAATAGATGTTTTTCTCAAATACACATTGGACACAACTATATATACAGTACATATACATATATATATATATATATATATATATACAAAAATTTGAGCAGAAGTGTAAGAAATATTTTATAAAACTTTGAAACTTTGCAAAATATTACAATATATACAGTACATCATATATTGTAAAATGTTGCTTTTGTTGTTAAAAAAATTATGTCTTAAATTTCTGGTTTTAAATCCTCGTTTAAATAAAATCGTTCCTATAAAATACTTCTACTGTAAGTGCTGTTTAAATAAAATGAGGGACAAGTCTATTTTTATTATTATTGTTATTATTAACATTACCATTAATGTTATTGATTGAGTTTAAATTTGGTATTAAACCTAAAATTTTCCTTTAATAAAGGAAACCAGAAAGACAACGTCAAAATAAAAAGAGATTTTTTTAATGACACAACAACAAAAATAATGTCACATCCTAGTGACATTTACAAAGACCTAAGGCACATATCGACATGCTTTGTACATGTGTCCGGCATCTGTTCCAGCCAAAATCCCCATAGCAAGATATCGACTGCCCATCACACTGCAATCGCCATGGAGACTGACAGATCGCTGAGACCAAATGACATTTAATGTGAAAAGCAATACACCGAGTCCTTATGTAACGGAAAAGTATCTGACTCCCCCACACGCCCAAAGCAGTGTTGCATATGACAGTCGAGGGAAGGATGCCAAATGACAGATGGAATGAAAAGAAAGTGCACAAAGGCTTAAAAAGAAATAAAAAACCTGGCAAGAATGTGTTTATTTGCTGCCCTTTAATTGAGACCAATTTGCTTGATTATACACAATGGCCTGGACATCAAATTAAGCACAATCAACTATGTTCTGTTTTGCCAACTTAAACCATTCAAATGTATGACATCTCAGATGTATTAAAAGAAACAACACGCATTGGGATCCTCAACAGAAACCTGTTAATTCTAGCACTGGCCCTTTAAGATGCACCGATCTTATTATATATTAATTGATTAAGAGGGTGCGGCTGGAAAATGACAATATATCTCCTCATTGATCTGCTTTTGAATGAGATTGGCTGCTACTAATCATCCCGGGGGGCACGGGTGCACATTTAGATGCCCAATTTCCTGTTGCTCTTCAATGCATTAGTATTCCACTTTCCCTAACTCTGCCTGCCTGTCTATTATTCTATCTCTCTCCCTCTTTCTGTCTATATCGCTCTCTCTCTCTGTCTTTGTCTTTGAGCCCCTCTGTTTGAGGCCCCCTTAATTATAGCTCCGTGAAGCGAGAAGGTCCCTCTGTTCTCCTCCACCATCCTGAAAGGAGCTGAAATTGGTGTGTATCAGACGACCGAGCCCCTTCTGTTAGCATCATATATGTGGCACAACACCGCAGACTCGGTAGGAAGTCTGACATTAACCCCTTTTGTTTTAGCAGGTCCGGTTTTCAAAGGAAACGACTGGTTTCAAGAGTTAATTATGTAATATGGTCACATTCACTCTTGGCACAGGAACTATGTAAGGTCGACTCGCATGCACAAGCCTCTCAAAGATGGCTGCTAATTGGATAGCTTTGAGAATATGGTAGTTTTTTTGAGTCAGATGAGCTTATGTTTATGAAAGTGCAGTCAAGTTTCATAGGAAAGACAGGTCCACTGTCATGTCAATAGTGTAGTGATTTATGAAGCACTGCTCACACACAAGTCACTTTTAAACCAAGAAGCTTTCTGTTGGTCATCGTGGTGATTCTGTGTGTCCAACTTAAAACAGTTGCAAAATCTGAAATGTTTTGCCCTCATGAGAAACTCTCGATCATACAGATTCCAACTGGCTGACTGGATTTTGCCAGCAAAATTTCACTGAGCAATAGTAAATGTGATCGCAATCACATTTCAATCACAAAGCTACCAGAGGATAGTTCGTATTTTGGAACTTTGCTCGTAAACCACCTGAAAGTGAAAAATAAATTTTACTGATGGTTTCTAAACTTATTTCATTGTTCATTTTCATGTTGAGATTGCAACTGAGCTGTACTGAGTTGCACTTGAACCCGTAGTGAAATCTGTGAGG
Organism: Sinocyclocheilus rhinocerous; assembly: GCF_001515625.1. Lineage (NCBI taxonomy): Eukaryota > Metazoa > Chordata > Actinopteri > Cypriniformes > Cyprinidae > Sinocyclocheilus > Sinocyclocheilus rhinocerous. Next base: position 547,847 of record NW_015639527.1, on the reverse strand, counting down.
GGAAATCTTTTACCCTCAAGCGAAATTCCTAGTCGAAAATCTGCCAAGAATCGGTATAAGTGCCTGCACCTTTAGCATTTCAGTCGTAAAATTGACGGAAAATATTGCATGATTTTGCACAATGGAACTTTCTAGATCACTCGAAGAACTACATTTTTCTGAAGGTTTCTAAACTTATTTCATAAAACACATTGAGATTGTGCTGCGCTGAGTTGCACTTGCACCAATTTCGAAATCTGTGAGGGGAAATCTTTCGCCCCCAAGCAAAATTCCCAATCGCAAATGAAATGTCTGTATTTCACCTCCAAAAAGCCGCCAAACATTGATAAATGTAATTGTTGACTACTTCTTTGTACACTCCTGAGGAAGACCTTTGCAGGTTAGCTAGTAATTTAGTCTCTAGATGTACTCGCAGCTCGCTAATGATATGTTCCGCGTCCTCTTTTTCCATTCAACTTGTGCTGGAAAATTGGAGCTCCTATCATTTTGTTTCCCTGGAGATGAAATGACTCTTCCAATTCCCACAGTCTGTGGCTGGATTCAGGAGGGAGGTGACAGCAATTACAGTCCTCAATGGCTAGCAGCACTGGGGAAATATGCTCTGACACTCAGTCTTTGGCTTTAGCTGGGTCCAGAGAAGCTTGGTTTGACACTAACTATCTCATCAGAGTGGCCATTTCTCTCTCTCTCTTGGCTGTCTTTGCGTAATACATTAAGTTGAAATGAGCTGTTTGCATGCCTACCCTCATGTGTTTAAGTGAACTCACAATATGCATGTTTATATCTCTGAGAATACTCATTACAGGCAATGCCATGCTGTTTGCACCGGATAACGATGTACAATAGACAAACGCCATCTCCATCACGGATGGGCTACAGAAACGCTTTTAAATATGCAAAGGCTAACTCATTTGACTGCATTGCATATTGACTAAAATGCAAATTAGTGTATCACAACATGGCTTCTGCTCGCAATCACATTTCAATCACAAAGCTACCAGAGGATAGTTCGTATTTTGGAACTTTGCTCGTAAACCACCTGAAAGTGAAAAATAAATTTTACTGATGGTTTCTAAACTTATTTCATTGTTCATTTTCATGTTGAGATTGCAACTGAGCTGTACTGAGTTGCACTTGAACCCGTAGTGAAATCTGTGAGGGGAAATCTTTTACCCTCAAGCGAAATTCCTAGTCGAAAATCTGCCAAGAATCGGTATAAGTGCCTGCACCTTTAGCATTTCAGTCGTAAAATTGACGGAAAATATTGCATGATTTTGCACAATGGAACTTTCTAGATCACTCGAAGAACTACATTTTTCTGAAGGTTTCTAAACTTATTTCATAAAACACATTGAGATTGTGCTGCGCTGAGTTGCACTTGCACCAATTTCGAAATCTGTGAGGGGAAATCTTTCGCCCCCAAGCAAAATTCCCAATCGCAAATGAAATGTCTGTATTTCACCTCCAAAAAGCCGCCAAACATTGATAAATGTAATTGTTGACTACTTCTTTGTACACTCCTGAGGAAGACCTTTGCAGGTTAGCTAGTAATTTAGTCTCTAGATGTACACGCAGCTCGCTAATGATATGTTCCGCGTCCTCTTTTTCCATTCAACTTGTGCTGGAAAATTGGAGCTCCTATCATTTTGTTTCCCTGGAGATGAAATGACTCTTCCAATTCCCACAGTCTGTGGCTGGATTCAGGAGGGAGGTGACAGCAATTACAGTCCTCAATGGCTAGCAGCACTGGGGAAATATGCTCTGACACTCAGTCTTTGGCTTTAGCTGGGTCCAGAGAAGCTTGGTTTGACACTAACTATCTCATCAGAGTGGCCATTTCTCTCTCTCTCTTGGCTGTCTTTGCGTAATACATTAAGTTGAAATGAGCTGTTTGCATGCCTACCCTCATGTGTTTAAGTGAACTCACAATATGCATGTTTATATCTCTGAGAATACTCATTACAGGCAATGCCATGCTGTTTGCACCGGATAACGATGTACAATAGACAAACGCCATCTCCATCACGGATGGGCTACAGAAACGCTTTTAAATATGCAAAGGCTAACTCATTTGACTGCATTGCATATTGACTAAAATGCAAATTAGTGTATCACAACATGGCTTCTGCTCTCGGTTTTGGTGTGGGAGGTGACACAGAGACAGTGAGGAATCAATGTTATCAACTTGCAGCTTATTGCACCTTATGCAGGTGGGGATTAGTAGCTGATCTGGAGATGGGAATTCATATTCAATGCCATGCTGATTCTTAATAAATGTCAATGAAATTCAAACTTAAAATATGCAATTAATGCTTTTTTTTTTTTTTACAGTAAATTGAAAGTTAATGTGCTATGTATGGTTAACACAACAACTGATAGCAGCTTTAGATCGTTTTCTATGAAAACCCTGCAACGCTATTTAAATTCCAATATTACTTAAATTACAATTATGAATGCTTAATATATTGTCTCCAAGTTGGTATCAGCTATTAGTAATTCTTTAGATCAATTACGCCAATATTGGAAGAGAATAATACTTGTTGTAAACAGACTACACTAAACGGTTAAAAGGAACAAATTGCTAATGATATTTGAATAATTATTTATTATTATTATTATTATTATTATATATTTATGAGATATTTCATATAGTTGAGATAGTAAAATGTATTTATCAATTAATCATATATATATATATATATATACATATATACATATAATATTTAAATCATAATATATATGTGATTAATTGATAGAAATTTTACTGAAAAACAAGAAATACTTATCAATACAAATGTTGTATGCAGTTAAAAAAAACAGTAGATTTATAATACTGCCTATAATATTTGTTTTTGGTCACTAAACAAAAATAATTATCTGATAATATTCTGGCTGCCTTAAAAGTGTACATATAAGGCAACTTTCTTCATTTTGCTCTTACAGCATTTCAGTGTGAACTCTCTGCAGCTCTTTCTCTGGTGATCTGGTCCAGTGGTGTGTCAGAGCTAGAACGCTCTGGTTGGTATAAGAGTGACAATACTGTTTTATCTCTTAGCTCTCTCAGGTTGTTCGCACTGGACGAAAACTGCTCAGGGGTAAAACTCAAGATGAAGGCAGGGTGGGCTCAGAGTAATCCAGGACTGGAACATTCCTAAAGCCTGTTTACAACATGGAGAGATTGGCCAGGGGGACTTAGAATATTACTGCACCAAGCCGGGACCCAAAGAATAAACCTACTCTGACACAATGGATAAACACCAGTGGGAAAAGAGAAAGGAGGAATGAAAAGAGATGCAGGGAGTAAGAGAAATGGAAACAGAGCTGGAAAGAAGAATGAGAGTGAAAGGTGTAAATGTAAGCAACACGAGCTTGGTGAGCACAGACAGTTAAGCCTGTGCCAGCTTTCACCATTAGGCCCACATGTTGTGTACCACTGATCACGCTTTATGTAATAAGCAACCACGCATGGAGATCAGCCCCATCCCACTGAGAGACACAAACCCTCACGGTCCGCTGTGCAGAATAAACCCCGGCAGGCTTTCTATTGCCCCAATACACATTTCCTCCCATGTGAAGAATTCTGTTTCCTCCTGTTCAAGAGTGGACAGGGATTCCACTTGTAATTCAGGAAAGAGAGTCCTTCAGATGCGAGGTATGATTATAATTAGAGAGAAGCAGTGAAACACAAGTACAGAATGAATTTTCTGATAAAAATAGTAAGCGTCACTATTACTGTTGCTCACTAACCCCTAACCATAGAAGAAACAAAAATGGCAAACTATGTGGGTTTTTGAGTAGAGAAGTGCTATTAGTTTTCTAAGGCCGCATTTACACTGCAGGTTTTGATGCCCAATTCTGATTTGTTGACTATATCTGATTTTTAGGACAACCAGCCATATCTACATTTACATACTTGGAGAAACAACCCAAGAAAGCCATACTGACCCAGAAACAGGGTTGCCAGGTCTGCGAAACAAAACCAGCCAAAAATTCTATTCAGATCAGACCAAAACTAGTTACATTATTTTGCTGCGTTAGTTTTCCCCTCTGTCGGGGGCATCCTCTGTCAAAGTCATGTTCAGGTTAGGCTTTAACCTGCGGAAACAGTGTAAAAGTAGTCCAATTCCGCGGGAAAACCACAGACTTGGCAACAATGCTCAGAAAAGATCGTCTGTGTCACCTCCTCTTGTGTCCTTTTTTGTCTTTGTACACCACACTTTCTCCAAATAGTGACATCAGAGGTGGCCTGTTCTAGCCGTAATGTCACTCACACACACACACACACACACACACACACACACACATCAAAGTCATGTTCAGGTTAGGCTTTAACCTGCGGAAACAGTGTAAAAGTAGTCCAATTCCGCGGGAAAACCACAGACTTGGCAACAATGCTCAGAAAAGATCGTCTGTGTCACCTCCTCTTGTGTCCTTTTTTGTCTTTGTACACCACACTTTCTCCAAATAGTGACATCAGAGGTGGCCTGTTCTAGCCGTAATGTCACTCACACACACACACACACACACACACACACACACACACACATAGCTTTCTCTTGATTTACAGCACCTCAGTAAGCTCTGTGTGTGTGCTGCAAAGATGTCTCTCTTATTTATGGAACATCGAGCCCTGCTGAGAATCTGTGATGCCTTAGGGAGTGTCCGAAGCCTGGGAGAGAGTGGCGGGGACCGTCCCCTGGGCCGCCAGAGGCCAACTTCAAAGCTGCTGTTGTTTGGGAGACAATAGCCCATGCCTATCACCGACAGGGAGTCAGATGTGCTCAACATGGCAGACTGGGCCTCAGGTCCAACCCAGAGCTCACTGCCATTGTGAATTGTTCTTACTCTGAAATATATGGTAATGGCTGGACACATAGGCCGCCTCTCAACGTCAGTTACAGACAACGGCACTGCCTGTAACCCTCCCTCTGGGAGTTATAACAAGTTTAAGGCATGTCTTATGCATTCACGCAAGAACAGTGTTAGTGTAATGATACAAAGAAGAACAAACATTTAATTTCACAGGGGATAGAAAAAAAAACAAAGAAAATTTAATTTAATTGTTATTTCATATCATTACTGCCATAATCATTTCTATTTTCTCTCTCTTTTAACATATGGGTCAACACAAAAGGAACAACGGATGCTGTTACGGATAATTAGCTTTTAGATCACAAGCACTAACAGGCTTTTAAAGTCGTAAAAAGGCCGTGTTTTAAATAGACTACTCTGCGTCTGATTGGTCCACACCTGTTTAGGCCGCTGTGGGAGCAGGCGTACCTAACATTTAAGGGTCAGAGTTCAACATCCCCGAGGTCGCAGCACCAAAAGTGAAAGCACAAAGGCGACGCTAAACCGCAGACTGGGCCAAAAAAACGCAAAGCTGGTGAGCAACCGGAGCTCAGCAGGTCTAAAACACTGCTGACAGGGTGTATGTATCGTGCAGCTGTACAGTTTGTCAGTGGGGACACATTTAGCCGAGGCTTTCATCACCAGCTGAACCCTTAGAGCCTGTGTATCGCCTTATCGTCACACTAAACTTGTTGTTAAGGCTTACAGTTGAAACACAAGGGATGATGGGAAGGAATGTAAACAATCTGGGAAGATGTTTCATTAACAGATCTTTCATCACGAGGTCAATGTATGCACATAGCCACAGTCAGAGTAGCAGAACATTTGCCTTATGTTACAAAAATGCAATCTTTTGTCTGTATTTGCAATACTGATGTGCTAAAACAGTCTACACTTCGATTAATACGACACATCTGCTCATGTAAATATAGAAGAACAGATCTGTATGCCTTCAAAAATGCATAATTACTCAAATAAGCTTACACCTACACACACTTATGAGCTAGTGAACTAAAATGCCACAAACAGGAAACAGGAAATCTTGTCTGTACACAAATGTACTGAATAGCATGCAATATTTCTCAATACATAAAGACTGCTTATGCAATGTATCCTCTGCTCATAAAGCACTGATATTCACTATACTTCAGTTGAATCAGTTGAAATTGATACAGTACACTATATATAGTAATAAGTCAAATGTAAGTTAATAACTTAACATGTTATTTAATATAAATAAGAAAGCAAATCAACATAATATATTCATATATTATTTATATAATTTGCATCTAAATAAAATGCATGGTGTCTATGCATCTGTCTTTACTCCACCTTCTCTCCCCAGGCCAGCAGGCAGCAGACAGTTTTAAGTGTGCTAATGAGTCATATTAGAGTAAGAACGTAACCAAACGTCAGAGGGAGCTTAAGGGGAGACTAATAAAAAGATAATAAACTGTATCTGGGAGTTCGTTCTGCTGTCACAGCCTCAGCACTGGTGCAGAGTTTATTATAAGACCGACACATGTTTCGTTTCCCTAATCAGGCAGAACGACCTAGTTCGAGTCACCCCAAATACATCGTCATCAAAAACCAAATGCGAAATGGAATCTCACACACATCAACAACTAGCTTCAGACCAGGGCGCAAAGTCACAGACAGAAAATGAGAGTGCTGGAGTTATTATGTGTCTGACCTGGAAGAATCTGCCGTGATCTGAAGCTATGGCCTGACTGGCTCAGAGCAGAGGACGAATGGAGGACGAGAGCTAGATGGTCCTATAACTCAAAGACTTTTATAGTGCAAAAATAAACAGTGTGCTTGAGGAAAAACATTTTCTCAAAAGACGGAGGGTGCATGGGATTGAACTTTAAATGGATGGGATCTTTAAACATACACACACACACAATTTATCTGAGCAGTTGTGGGATTTCTGACCACCATGAGGCTGCAGAATAAAAGACTGAATTATTAAATTCATAAAATGAGCCTTGCTTTGAAGGATGGACAGTAGTACTGTTTAAAATTTTTAGGTAAGATTTTTTTTTAAATTAATAGTTTTATTCAGCAATGACACATTAAATAGATCAAAAATGACAAAGACTTCACATTGTTTAAAAAATAACATTTTTATTCAACAAAGAATG
>NW_015639527.1:531127-540183 GCF_001515625.1 Sinocyclocheilus rhinocerous | reverse complement strand
TATCATGATTTTCAAAAAAACAAACATTAAGCAGTAACATTGTTACTTATATAACTTATACTTATGTAACATATAATAATAAAAAATGGTTCTTGAGCAGGAAATCAGCATATTAGAATGATTTCTGATCATGTGACACTGAAGACTGAAAATGTATGCTTTGCCATTACAGAAATAAGTTACATTTAAAATATATTTAAACAGAAAAAGGTTATTATACATTGTAATAATATTTCATAATATTACTGTTTTTACTGTAGTTCACATCCAATAAATAACATTTGGACTATTTTGGAGACCCAGAACAATCTAACAAGTGCTAAAAACCATAACTACAGTCTAGCAATATTTCATTATTATTAAATAATATTCAACTCCATCTATGAGAACTGGGCATTTTAACATTCCCTCAACCAAAATGTAATGTTTGGAATTGTTTTAGAACACAAATTTGCTAGCCGTGAAAGATACATGGAGGAACAACAGACACACAGGGAGGGTGAGAGAAAGCTGTGTGGTGTAATGTCAGGTTGCATGGATCAGCATTTAGACTGACCTATCCACACATGGGAAGTGCCATGTTTGCACTGTTATGGGATAGCTCAGATACCCAGCTGTCCGTCCATCTCTTCACCCTTGTGGCTTCTTCTTAGATAAAGGCCTGAGGCCAGCTGTACACTGCCCGTCACTGTCTTTCATATCAACACACACCTATTATTCACACACACACATCCACTAACATGCTCTTTTGTTTTATGACGGTTACCAAACCTATTAGTCCATGTGGGTAGCTGGTGATGTGCCGGGTTACAAATTACACGTGTCTGTCCCACCCACACCAATAAACAACAAACAAAGCCCTCGCCTAACGAGCCTAAAGAGCTCATTTGCATCCCAGCCAAATTGAGCAGACTGCATATTATTTTTCCCATGGCTGCTGAATCCTCATGAATCCTTATGCACTGCGGAGTCCAGTTTGGACCATGGACGCACACACGTACAGATGCCTTCTGTCACATGACACGTGCCTCACACAGGCTGCTTTTGTCTCTGCTCCTGTCAATCACTCAAGCTTCCGCTCAAAACACGGATATCACACCGGCAGCTGTCTCGGTTTAACCCCCCCACTTTTTGCTCAGCTAGTCGTTCCTGACCTTTGACCCCTGCTCTGTGAACAGCAGACTTGCACAGACACCTCTTTATACGGAAATACCGAATCACCTCATAAGTCTAGAAATAAGAACTTCTTCCACTTGGACATTTCTGAACAACAAAAAGCAGAATTAAAAGGCACTCTGAGAATTTCACTGTAATATTTTTTATAGGAAACTGAAAGAAAAAAAACAACTTTTCTTTGATTGCATTCATACACTCGGTTTCTCCAAGGTAAAGATGTTGAAGGCCTAAATGGATTTTCTTGATTGAATCAATGTCCTCATGCAATTCTCTCTTTTATGTTGCCAATTCAAGTCTGAGATCAATCTGTAACACTCCTACAACCTTTCTGAATAAATGTTATTCCCTATATACAGCAATTTAAATAATGCAGCTAGGGTTTGCTTTTGAATGCCTAGAGCCCCTTCTCTTTGAGTAATAAGTCACGTGGCTTTGTACTGAGGCCATTATTATGTTTGAATACCATATACATGCATAAAGAGAAATAATTCTACATGAGAGAGCACATTTATGTGCAACTGGGGCAATAACTGGCAACTGTTGCTTTCCAGAAGAGCAAGAGTGGGTTTTTACAGCAAATGAGAGCCACAAAAATTAAACACAGCCAGTTTGCATCTGTTTGCATTTAACCATGTGTTTACTGTTGTATCAAACATTTTAGTACTGTTATTCACATTAAGTGTAAATAGTCTAACACCATGTCATACACCGGACACGACAGTAGACAGGTCTGTCTACACTGAACGTGACAAAGCGACTGTTGCAAATCATTTGTATTTTGTGTCAGCACATCATAAATAGAACAAGGCATCAGTTTACTGTTGGGAATTTGTCATGTCATATCGCGTCGTGTCGCACCGCATCCAGTGTAGATGGCATCACTGATTATAATGGATTCTATTGTATTTGTCACTTCATGTTTAAAACATGAAAGAGTTGGACAACACAATTTTAAAATTAATCAATGCATGTCAATAAACTCTTTCACCTTGATTCCGAAATAACATACTGTGAAACATTTTTTAAAATTTATTTTAATTTAATTTTGTATTTATTTTTAGAGGCAAAGATTTTTTTAAAATATTCTACAATTCATTTAGCTATATAAATTTCAGTTTAACATTTAATGCATTAGACAGACAGACAGACAGACAGACAGAGAAAATGTAATGTTTTTGAAATATTTATAAAACAATTTCGATATATAAATATTTACATAATAATTTATAATATTATATTTTCAAAATAAATTATAAATGATGAAGTGATGTAATTTGTAATTTCAATCTGATTGTATGCTGAATTTAAGAGCTCAGAAAACAACCCAAACGGTGCTGTTGTTTTGGCGTATTATAAAAACAGATTTGTTTAGTGTGAATTTTATCGTTCACAGAGTTAGTATTCATCAGATGACAGACCGTTGTTCCTCTGGGTTATCTTATCATTAGTCAAATCAGATCCAAATGCAGCTGTCAATAAAAGAGATATTTTTTCATACTAAACACAAGAGATGGACACACTCACCAATCTACTTACAAATGCATATAAATCAGGACAAGCACGACTCAAAGGACCTGGAAATAGGTGCGCTAACTGTTGCTTGCTACTACTGCACCGCTACAAAACATGAATACAGATGTGCCATTTAAATATTATGACAGAGCCGCAAGTGTAATCATCTTCAAAGTTAAATATTGAAGAGCGGATTAAAGCTGACATTACCTTAATTCCTCAATGTCACTCATAAAACAAGGACACACTCCATTTGACAGGCCTAGCTTAAAATAAAAACCACTTTCAAACAGCTTTTCTCAAATTTCAACAGCGACAAACGCTAATGGTTCTCACACCGCCGCAAGGTAGCAATTATTGGATAGCACGTCTGCTTCCCAGAAGACTTTGCTCAAAATCAACAAATGTAATCATGCTAGCTGAGATCTAATTCATCTAACAGAGGGACTGAGGAGAGAACACAGATTTTGCTAACCAAAAACTGCATTATGAAGTTCAACTGACTTGTGAGGGGCAGTTAGATTCATCCCGGCTGCATTTAAATGAAAAGGTTAAGAAACAAATTAAGATAAAATCCTTAATGTGTTATTCTCGTTTCCCCTTCGAACCCCAGAGGTTTCCAGCAACAGTCGCTAAGGGCGAGGAATTCTGACAATGCCCAATACTCCTGGCACAGTTATACGTAACTCATTAATACCACAAACAATATCCTGCCACACAAACGCACGCACACAACCTCCTGTCGTACTGCTGTGGGGCAATTTGGTAATCAGTCCTCGGAGGGTTTACTGCGCGCGGAGACAAAGGAACTCGCTATGCACACACACGTACACAGATATCAGCGTCGAACATACACAGAGAGACACGCACACGAGACGAATCAGTTAAAATAAAACAAAAACACCTGAGTCAACCCATAACCCAGTAAAACCTGTTTTCCTCCACGAGTCCTTAATTATCAGCCAGAGAAAAGGGAGGTGGGGGGGGGGACATGAGAGAGAGATAACTGCAAAAATACCCTCCTTCCTCTGGTGAGGCACACCTAACAAACTAAGCTGCTGCGGTTATATTTAGGCGCTTAATAAGACAGCTGGGACTGATTGGATCTCTGGAGCCTATGAGGAGAGCAGAAGCTCATGTCCGTTGGGCTTCTAGCAAACAGTCTTAAAATGCCCAGTTAATATTTATTTGCATACTTGGCACTAATCGGACAAGCTGCAAATGATAAAGTATGCCTCTCTCACTTGCTCTCTCACTAATTGTAGCACATTTTCACATCAGTGTCCATTGTTTTTCATTAGAGTCCAGTGCAAACAGCAGATCTGGTTGGTGTGTGTTTGTTTTCAGAGGCAGATTTTAGGGAATGGAGAGGAGGGATGCTTGGGCTGGAAAGTCTGAGCGGTTGGGAGGAAGTGAATGCTGCCGCGAGAAACGGCGTTGGTCCAAGCTTCTAGCAAACAGTCTTAAAATGCCCAGTTAATATTTATTTGCATACTTGGCACTAATCGGACAAGCTGCAAATGATAAAGTATGCCTCTCTCACTTGCTCTCTCACTAATTGTAGCACATTTTCACATCAGTGTCCATTGTTTTTCATTAGAGTCCAGTGCAAACAGCAGATCTGGTTTGTGTTTGTTTGTTTGTGTGTGTGTGTGTGTGTGTGTGTGTGTGTGTGTGTGTTTTCAGAGCCAGATTTTAGGGGATGGAGAGGAGGGATGGTTGGGCTGGAAAGTCCAAGCGGTTGGGAGGAAGCAAGCATTGCCCCGGGAAACGGCATCGAACCAAAACGAGCTTTATGTTCCTGCCAGCTCAGACTGCAGATCCCCGCATTGTTAGAAAACAGATTTGACTCTAGCCAATGGAACAAATTAGCTGCATTTGTTCACTTCTCCTCTCTGCCCTTTTGACTCCACATGTGATTTTAATTTACAAGAAAGTTTTTATTTACCTGAGACCATTAAAAAAAAGTTGGCCTTGCTTTTGTAAGCACTAATCTTAGTCAGGTCTATTCGGGTACATTTCATGAAGGCAAACTACCTAATGAGATGAAAATTTTATGAATGTTTGCCTGTGCAAAAAAGTTCTGGATGGTTGCCAAGGTGTTGTTATGCAGTTGCTAGGGTGTTTTGGGTGGTTGTTAGGTGTTTATTTAATGAGAGACTTAACAAGAGACTTAATTGTCAAATCTCAAACAATGTTTTTGGTCTCACAAAAAGCTATTATATGACTCCAGAAGACTTGACATACACACTTCTCTTCAAAAGTTTGGGATAGGTAAGATTTATGAAATAAGTTTCTTATGCTCACCAAGCTGAATTATTTGATCAAAAATACAGTAAAAATAGTAATATTGTGAAATATTATTACAATTTAAAAGAACTCTATTCTATTTGAATACTATTTAAAGTGTAATTTATTACTGCAATGGTAAAGCTGAATTTTTAGCAGCCATTACTTCAGTCTTCAGTGTCACATGATCCTTCAGAAATCATTCTAATATGCTGATTGGTGCTCAAGAAACTTATTACTATCAATGCTAAAAACATTGGTTAATATTCTTGTGGAAACTTTGATTCTTCTATGAATATAAAGTTCAAAAGAACAGCATTTATTTTAAATATATTTCTTATAATATAATAAATGCCTTTAGAGTCACTTTTGATCATTTTAATGTGCCCTTGCTGAATAAAATATTAATTTCTGTAAAAAATTTAAAATGTACTGACTTCAAACTTTTAAAGGGTGGTGCTTTCTGTTTTAAAAACATTTCATTAATCATTAATGAAATAATCTCAGTTTAATTCAGTTGCTTTGGCCAAAACATCCATTCTAATGAAAAAATAAATAAATAAATAAATAAAATAAAATAAGGGGTATATAAGGTTGGACATGCAAAAGATTTTCCACTTCCAAAAAAAGAGCATGAAAAAATTGAGCATCAATACTCTGTGATATTCCGGTCCCTACATGCCTCATGTTCCACTTTTAATGTAAATCTATAGATATTTTTCACCTGATTTACCTTTTGCCAGGTGAAAATTGCCAAGCACTCCCCAAAAAAATCTTCGTACCGATGTTGGCAGCCCTGTATTCTCAGGGTGTTCAGATATTCTTACCGCCAAAGACAAAAAGGAAAGATACTGGCTTTGTGCAGCACAGTAATTTTCTCAATGGTTGTGATCAAAGCCTATACATCTGCTGGGCTTCAATGACGGTGTATGTGGATGCATTTTCTCTCATACACACACTCTGTAGCTCCTGTCCAGCAGGTCTTTGTGAAGGCAGCTGTAGTGTGAGATACCTGCAGAGTGCTGTAAAATGAATCTCTCGCTGCTGTCACAGGAAGAATCTCCTGTTCACTTTGCATTCTGCACCTGGCCTCAGCAGAGAGCTCCCGATTAAGGGGATCATTTGCAGGTGGGATGCTTGGAGAAAATAGCACAGCGAGTGTGTTTGTGCAGGTGTGTATTGCTTCTGAGTGGGAAGATTACAAAGATAGACCGCTGCACACTGGCTTGTTGTCTGTCCCTATGGTGCATTGTCCCTGCCCTCTTTCAAATCTACATCCCCCATATACACACCACGGCCGTAGCTGCACATTCTCCCGAGAGGGAGCCCTATTGATCAGGCAGGCATCTCCCTAATTAAGCTTGAGACCAGAGGAGAGAAAAGCAGGAACAAGGGGGAGGGGAGACAAAAAAATGAAAGAGAGTAAAGAAAAAAGTGGAGGAAGAAAAAAAGCTGTATGTGCTGAGACCAGGCACACTTGTTGTTCAGAGAAGAATGGAGGTGGAGAGAGGGGAGAATCATTCGGACAGAGGAGAAACGAGAGAGAGAGAAGTGTTGGAAACAGCAGCCGCTCAGCAAAAACATGACACGCAACAAACATCCAGGGAGCGTTAAAGGGCTGCCGACAAAACCAACAGGAAACTTTACTATTTAATTCTGGTCGTCTTCAGGGTTTTAAATGCTTTTGGGATTCAATTAAGAGTGACAATTATCGTATTCACTGGGAAGAATCTCCTGTTCACTTTGCATTCTGCACCTGGCCTCAGCAGAGAGCTCCCGATTAAGGGGATCATTTGCAGGTGGGATGCTTGGAGAAAATAGCACAGCGAGTGTGTTTGTGCAGGTGTGTATTGCTTCTGAGTGGGAAGATTACAAAGATAGACCGCTGCACACTGGCTTGTTGTCTGTCCCTATGGTGCATTGTCCCTGCCCTCTTTCAAATCTACATCCCCCATATACACACCACGGCCGTAGCTGCACATTCTCCCGAGAGGGAGCCCTATTGATCAGGCAGGCATCTCCCTAATTAAGCTTGAGACCAGAGGAGAGAAAAGCAGGAACAAGGGGGAGGGGAAAAAAAAAAATGAAAGAGAGTAAAGAAAAAAGTGGAGGAAGAAAAAAAGCTGTATGTGCTGAGACCAGGCACACTTGTTGTTCAGAGAAGAATGGAGGTGGAGAGAGGGGAGAATCATTCGGACAGAGGAGAAACGAGAGAGAGAGAAGTGTTGGAAACAGCAGCCGCTCAGCAAAAACATGACACGCAACATCCAGGGAGCGTTAAAGGGCTGCTGACAAAACCAACAGGAAACTTTACTATTTAATTCTGGTCGTCTTCAGGGTTTTAAATGCTTTTGGGATTCAATTAAGAGTGACAATTATCGTATTCACTGTTTCTCTGCTCCTCTGCCCCCTCCAGGCACAGAATGTGGTGATTCAGGAAAAGAGAGAGACAGAGAGAGAGGGAGAAATAGAGATTTTCCCCTGCGTAATCTTTCCGCTTCTTAGATAAACTGCTCTCGTGCTCACCCAAAGGGAAAGAGGTCGCTACAGTGCATCCCAAATGACAGTTTAGAATGCAAAAGCAACTGCGTCAGAGAAACAATCGAACCGTTATTAGTTACACCACTATATTAAAGTCAAGTCGAGTCCAAGAAAGGAAATATCATTCCTCCAGCACCACAATAACACATAATAATAAGTCTTAGTAAGAAAACAAGGCTGTGAGGCGTAGTATGGCCCATTTAATAATAACTGCTAAAGCCAATAACGATACTTTTTCACTTTTCATAACTCCACATCGAAGAAACTTGAGGGTAGGACTACTTGAGCCAGCAAGCAGCTCCTTAGCAACACCCTAGCAACCAACATCCTGGGATTCACAACCCAGTTGTGAATATTAGATGTGAACAGGGACCTTAAGTCTATTCCACACAGCCTCATTTTCATTCACGTCAAATTAAATACGGCTTCCAATATGACAAATGTCCATTGTAAATGCCTCTAAACACACATTAAATAGCCAATAAAATATACTAAATTTTGTAAAATAATAGATAAAGTAGAAACAAGAGCATGTATTGATAAGTTATAAATATGAGAGAAGTCTCAATGGTTTCAAAACATCTCTCACACAAGCAATATCTAACAAAACAAGAAAAGATTATGAAATCTCAGCAAGTGCAGAGATTTGGCTTGCTCGGATTGCCTCAGATTGAGTTGTGTATGGTGTGAAAGTCTGGAGTGTGTAGGATAAGACCTGCCAAGCACATTAATGTGAGCACGAGTTTGTATGTGTGTTTGTGTTTCACCCCGAGACACACCAACGCTGACAGCGCTGATCAGCGCTGTCTCTCCTGATCGCTGATTGCTCCTGATGCTAATTTGATGTGCTGCGGCTCATCAAACTACGCTGTCCCACTTTCAACCATCCTGCAATGCTAAACAAACCTAATGCAAAAATAAACATCAGAGAGCGGCTTTCTCCCCCAAGCAGGCCTCGCCAGGCACACTGCCACTCCACCCGGGCACATCGCCTGCCTGCCTTCACAGCTACCCGTCTGAAACCAGCCTGAAATCTGCTAATTACTGCTGAGATCAGACAGAAAAGATGAAGAATAAAGTTAGCCGTTACTCGCAACAGGAACAATGTCTGGAAAAACACAGACTTGATAAACAAAAAGTAGATTAAAATGCAACAGATAATTTGCTCAGCGCTGCTGAATTACCACAAGGCTAACTGCTACACTAATGAGGGAAGTATTGCTAACAGCTAGAAGTAAACAAAGAAAAGGCTGTGGAATGAAATGGAAGTTGTCTGTTCTGTCTACATGAAGATGCTAAGCTGTTTCGCAAGGCTTTAACAGCAGGAAATGCTCGACAAGTGTTTGACATTTCCTACTGAACAGAATGTTTGTAGCTTTGACATATTGCAGACCTGTCCCATTTTAATAGCAAATAAGCTTTAAACACATCAGGAACCATTATAGTGGGAGGGGGATTCATTGTAATGAGCAATTGATTGGACTACATACAATATATACAGTATATATATATATATATATATATATATAGCACACACC
>NW_015639527.1:528773-530559 GCF_001515625.1 Sinocyclocheilus rhinocerous | reverse complement strand
CTGATTGCTCCTGATGCTAATTTGATGTGCTGCGGCTCATCAAACTACGCTACCCCACTTTCAACCATCCTGCAATGCTAAACAAACCTAATGCAAAAATAAACATCAGAGAGCGGCTTTCTCCCCCAAGCAGGCCTCGCCAGGCACACTGCCACTCCACCCGGGCACATCGCCTGCCTGCCTTCACAGCTACCCGTCTGAAACCAGCCTGAAATCTGCTAATTACTGCTGAGATCAGACAGAAAAGATGAAGAATAAAGTTAGCCGTTACTCGCAACAGGAACAATGTCTGGAAAAACACAGACTTGATAAACAAAAAGTAGATTAAAATGCAACAGATAATTTGCTCAGCGCTGCTGAATTACCACAAGGCTAACTGCTACACTAATGAGGGAAGTATTGCTAACAGCTAGAAGTAAACAAAGAAAAGGCTGTGGAATGAAATGGAAGTTGTCTGTTCTGTCTACATGAAGATGCTAAGCTGTTTCGCAAGGCTTTAACAGCAGGAAATGCTCGACAAGTGTTTGACATTTCCTACTGAACAGAATGTTTGTAGCTTTGACATATTGCAGACCTGTCCCATTTTAATAGCAAATAAGCTTTAAACACATCAGGAACCATTATAGTGGGAGGGGGATTCATTGTAATGAGCAATTGATTGGACTACATACAATATATACAGTATATATATATATATATATATATATATAGCACACACCCCTAAATACAAGATGAAATAGCATCAGGCTAGCTGTCAGCAATATTGTTACTGCTAACTAAAACTATTTAAAAAAATTATTTTCAGTCATTAAATCTGAAAAAAATAATAACTATTAGATTAACTTCTAATAATGAAACTTAGACTTATTAGATGAAAAATGCTGATTAAACTTTAAAAAAATCTTCTGAAAATTAGAAATGTTTTCTTGGCAGACAACTGAAATATGTTTAAGATGAAGTAAAAAAAAAAATACTATTACTAAAATACTTACAAAAAATTAAATAAAAAATATATATATTTAAAAAATAAGTAACAAAAGCACATAAATTACTAAAACTTAAGTTTAAATGAAAACTGAACATATAAAAATCTATGCAAATTTAAAATATGAAGAAATACTATAATAGTACATAAATATTATAAAAATAATACTGTTATATTTATTTAGTTATGCTATACTGCTTCTGATGTGTTTATTCATTCTTGTTTTATTACTGACTATTGCAACAAATTACCTCATAGAAGCACAAATACATTGAGTGAGCAAACATTTCGGTGAGATAACTATAATAATAATACGTTTGTTGTTGTTTTTTTTACCATGGTATCGACTTTGGTATCAAGTATAGTGTGCTTTTGGTGGTATCTGTACCGACTACTTGATTTTTGGTGTCGTGACATCCCTAGCTTTGAAAAATGTTTCTCAAGCAGTGTTTTTGCTTGATGGTTTCAAACTAAATTAAAGGGGTCATATGATGCGATTTCAATTTTTCCTTTCTCTTTGGAGTGTTACAAGCTCTTGGTGCATAAAGAAGATCAGTAAAGTTGCAAAGACTAAAGTCTCAAATCCAAAGAGATATTCTTTATAAAAGTTAAGAGTCAGCCACACCTACCTAAAACGTCCCACCTACCTACGTCACTATGTGGGAAGATTTGCATAATGCCGCCCAAATGTTCACACAAAGAAAGAAGGAGTAACTTTTATTCTCGCTGTAATATTGAAAAGTGAAAAGTGAAAAAGTGAAAAGTGACGTGACATGTGGCCAAGTATGGTGACCCATACTC
>NW_015639527.1:522502-528688 GCF_001515625.1 Sinocyclocheilus rhinocerous | reverse complement strand
GTAAAAAGACAGTATAAGTTATTATAATCCGTAATTATGTCCCCACTGGATGCAACGAATGCCTTGTTTATAATGGGTTTTCATGTTTTTGAATCATCGCTCCGGCCTGACAGGGCATCATCACAATATGGCAAGGGGCGTAACATTTCCGTCACACGCTTGAGGTATTCGGCCAATCACAATGCACTGGATAGCTGGCCAAAATCGACGCGTTTCAGCCTTAAACCGCATAAACACATTTCATTACACCAAATACACCAAATAATGTTATTTTTAGCAACATCATATGACCCTTTTAAATTAAATAAACTACATTATATTTTGTAAACTCTGTCCTCAAAAAAATCCAATATCATAATATGATTGTATTTTTTGCTGTTGGGCAACAAGTGAGCTCAATAAAAACCACACTAGCACACAATCTGGCAAGAGTCGCTCTGTAATTACAGTAAGTGAACAGAAAAGTTGAACTGTGTTCTCAGGATGGTATTTTCCATAAATATCAGGGGCAAAAATGTTTAAATGTCACATGTTAAAATGTATGCAGTTTATTAATTACAATATTTTTTGTATCTTTTATAGTTTGCTGTTTCATGAATTATTTTTATATTTAAATGTAACTGAAAGGCCTACAAAAGATTCTTTCTGTGACAACTTAACCCATCTAGTGTGACAACATGTCCCAATACCAAAAGGTATGTGTGTGCAATGAAATATGTTTTAGTAGTCAATGCTTTATGGAGTAAAACACTTTTTACTCAATTATTTTACTAGGAGTAAACAACTAGCCCCAATCTACTTGTATAAGAGTGCAATAGCACTACCTCAAGGATAGCAAACTTCGACTGAAATCCACACAAGAACTCTATAAAACAATAAAAACACAACTCAGACTTTAATTGAATGCAGTTTTGCACACTGCAGTCGATGGACAGTGTACTCCAGACGAATGTTTACCTTGTAGCAGCGCTGTGTAAACAGAATGAGAACAAACAGCTGATGTACTTCTGAGAGATAGAGGGGCTCGCGGCTTACATCACTTGCTCGTATGGATTTTGTGTCTTAAATTGCGGGTGACCTTATGATGTCTCCAAATGGCTGGAGTACACAACCAGAGGTAAAATAGAGGAGAAAAGGAGGAGGAGGAGGAGGAGGAGATGCAATTCTGACAGGGGAATATGAGAGAGGGAGATAGAGGGGGAAGGGAGAGAGAAAGACAATGAGAGGAAGAGAAAAATGATGGATGGCAGGTTCAACAAATGGAAATAAGTCCGTGAACCTGTGGCTCAGCACTCCAAGAACCCACGAAATACACAAGCCCGCATACATGTGGCAACACTCATGAAACATTAATAATCTCTATTGATCACGTCTGTCCTTCACAGGGCGAATGTGACACACATGCTCTCGCATACACAAACACTTAGACACGCGGCACATGGGACTCCATCCAAAGCTATCGAGTTAAATAAAAGGAGGAAGTGCCTTCATGTTGATTTCTTCTAAAATATCAGCAGCCTTCATTTTCTTCAATATTGTGTCTTGAAGCCTCAGAACAGAGGTGTCAAAGAGTCACACATTTCATTTATCGCAGGAAAAGGGAAAAAACTGTTTAAAAGTTGCATGTCAGTCATTCCTGAACAATGGAATGTAGATGTTCTCTCAGTCAATACAGCTTCCCTTATGTCCTTATGTAAAATCAAATATATATATATATATATATATATATCTGTTTCTTTGTATTTTGGTCTGGGACTGTCTGTGAAGAGCTGGAATTCCCAGCACTTTCTTCTTTCATATACGGAATATTGCACACTGCACTGCATATATACTGCTGAAGAATAAATTGAAGCTTCACAAATTATTGCGAGTAAGTTACGGGGAAATACACAGGACTAAAAGCATCAGTATAATTTTCTGACAGTACCGACACCTCGACAGAGCTTGTTCCACCGCTACACCTTCACATGCACGGTCGGTCATGCAGTTTTAACTTGTCTGTTCGAGTGCTGGCCATACTTACACACAACTGAAACAAAACAGCTCTGTTCATCTTCTCAGGTCTTCTCAGGTTCAGTGCATCAAGTTTATTGCTACATCATTTACTACTGATAGTTTTAGATAAAGACTTCTACACTGATGCATTTGCACACCACTCCTGTTGTTGTAGTCCCTACCAGCCGTTTTTGTAGGTATTAAACTGCCAGAATTTTAAAAGACGATATCTCCATTTGCATTGAACTTTCAGCTTCGTAACTTTGCAGATATTGTTTATGCTCAAACAGCAACATTACACACTAGCTAACGTTAAAAAAGTGAAATCGCAATCAACCACCACTTTAATCAATGAAAAAAATATTATAGGCTGCAAAAAAATATTAAACATCACAACTGTTTCCAACATTGATAATAAATCAGCATATTAGAATGATTTCTGAAGGATCATGTGACACTGAAGACCGGAGTAATGGTTGATGAAAATTCAGCCTTGCATCATGTTTATGCTCAAACAGCAACATTACACACTAGCTAACGTTAAAAAAGTGAAATCGCAATCAACCACCACTTTAATCAATGAAAAAAATATTATAGGCTGCAAAAAAATATTAAACATCACAACTGTTTCCAACATTGATAATAAATCAGCATATTAGAATGATTTCTGAAGGATCATGTGACACTGAAGACCGGAGTAATGGTTGATGAAAATTCAGCCTTGCATCACAGGAATAAATTATATTTTAAAGTATATTAAAATAGAAAACCATTTTTTTATTATTACTGTTTTTTTCCTGTATTTTTGATCAAATAAATGCAGCTTTGATGAGCATAAGAAACTACTTTAAAAAAACATTACAAATCTTACTGATCCAAAAGTTTTGAACGGCTGTGTATATATAAAACAATTTTGAATAAAAACAATCCACACTCAATTATTCTTTATGTATAGCACCAGCCATATATTACTATCACTTCTTGCCTGATCTTTGAAGCAATTTGTGTTAAGATCTTTCCACTATTCACGTCGTGTTATACTTGGCTCCCAAATTGAATTATCTTTAGCTGCTGCATATCAATTCAAGCGCCTGGATAAAACTCAGTATCTGCTTGGTAGAGTCACATTTGATACACTCGCAAATTATAACAGCACATGAGTAAAATTAACTACCATAAGCGCCCAAGGGAGCAATAAACCCTCTGACTGCAAACATGCTACAGTTATGTCAAATGCAACCTTTAGGATAACAGCCCACCCAGCAACAACAGTCTGCATTTCCAGAGCCAGATGTAACAATTTGATTAGATCGGGTTAATTGGCCTCATCTGCCTAGGATCCACAGACATCATGTTCCTCTCAAATTGCAGCGCTCCTGTCAAACTAAGCTAAATTCACTCTGCGGCGACTGTCATGCATCTCGTTAGTTATCAGGAATTTATCAAGTAATCTCTGAATGTTACCTCATCCTCTAGACATTCACACACAAAAGTTAGCCATTTTCAACACCGCACAAGCCAGGAAATGCATCTGTAATTTGTTTAGGAGTGCGGACAGGATGTACACAGATGGATGGACTCTGAAATGTAATTTTTGGGCCAAATGCGATGGGTCTAACCCAGCAGGAGATTCAGAGTGGTACCGCAGGCACTGAGAGCTATAACACACAGCATCCAGCTAATGGCCATTACAGCGCTTTCCACTCGGAGAACTCAGCAGGTTATATTTCATCTACATGCTCTTGCTGCATTCCAGATGTTGACCGTCCTATACGCACACAAACATGCCCTGTGTGTCATTACTAAGGTAATGTCTACAAGTGCTGAGTGGACTGAGGCAGTAGGCCACAGCGGGAGTAGTGAAAACACACACACACACACACACATACGCTCTGCTCTATTTGCTGCTGCAAAGAAGACTGGGCAATGAGGAGAAATGTTCAGTCTTTCGACTTGACTGAATTCACCTCTGCCTGGCCCGCAAAAGGGGAGGAGAATGAGATGAGGAAAGAAAAGTACAGAGAAGAGGGGTCTCACTGCTGGGGAAGGGGTTGAGAGACTCAAGGGCTTCATACCCGGAGAGATCGACATGTCAGCAGCTCACACACACATACACATACACACATAATACAACATGCCTGTGCCCCTGCAGGTACTTCTGTAATGGTTTCAATTTTTTTTAAATAAAATGTATAACATTTTTTATAAAAGCAATCCATACTCAATTATTCTTTACCAGCTATATATAACTAAAGTGAATTTGTCTGGAGGTATAAAGGGAAGAAAGACATATGAAACATGTCCATTTGATTTTCCAATTAAAATCACCCGAACAGCCATCACATCATAATTAGGACTTCCAAACTCCCTTGGAAATTTTCCAGGAAGACTTGAAGGCAGAATTACAACACACACACACCAAGTACAATGAATTCATGCACACTCAAAAAAAATGCTCATACAGAAATACACGCACTCACAGAGACCATGAGCACAAAGAGGTAATTTCAGAAAATTCAGCCGTGCGCTCCTCCAATGCCTAATGGCGGTTCTTAACTGCAGTATCTTTCCCCCTGGAGGACCACACTTGTTGGGTGCATTTGCTTGTTTTGTCTGCACTAACCCTTTTACAGTCCCCATTCGGTTTTATGGTGAGACAACAAAGACGTGGTGTTCTTTGATTAGATCGGGTTAATTGGCCTCATCTGCCTAGGATCCACAGACATCATGTTCCTCTCAAATTGCAGCGCTCCTGTCAAACTATGCTAAATTCACTCTGCGGCGACTGTCATGCATCTCGTTAGTTATCAGGAATTTATCAAGTAATCTCTGAATGTTACCTCATCCTCTAGACATTCACACACAAAAGTTAGCCATTTTCAACACCGCACAAGCCAGGAAATGCATCTGTAATTTGTTTAGGAGTGCGGACAGGATGTACACAGATGGATGGACTCTGAAATGTAATTTTTGGGCCAAATGCGATGGGTCTAACCCAGCAGGAGATTCAGAGTGGTACCGCAGGCACTGAGAGCTATAACACACAGCATCCAGCTAATGGCCATTACAGCGCTTTCCACTCGGAGAACTCAGCAGGTTATATTTCATCTACATGCTCTTGCTGCATTCCAGATGTTGACCGTCCTATACGCACACAAACATGCCCTGTGTGTCATTACTAAGGTAATGTCTACAAGTGCTGAGTGGACTGAGGCAGTAGGCCACAGCGGGAGTAGTGAAAACACACACACACACACACACATACGCTCTGCTCTATTTGCTGCTGCAAAGAAGACTGGGCAATGAGGAGAAATGTTCAGTCTTTCGACTTGACTGAATTCACCTCTGCCTGGCCCGCAAAAGGGGAGGAGAATGAGATGAGGAAAGAAAAGTACAGAGAAGAGGGGTCTCACTGCTGGGGAAGGGGTTGAGAGACTCAAGGGCTTCATACCCGGAGAGATCGACATGTCAGCAGCTCACACACACATACACATACACACATAATACAACATGCCTGTGCCCCTGCAGGTACTTCTGTAATGGTTTCACCTTACTGTGCTTTCTGTAGACACTGTCTGTTACAGCTGCTACAGGGATGGACTTGGCCTCAAAAACAGCCCGGGACTTGCCTGCTGTATTATCTATCTCAGAAGCTTTCAAACTAGAGGGTTCTAGGGGGAAATATATATTTTTAGGACTATCAAAGTGAACTGTAAAACTTTGTATTTAATGTAAAACAAAAAACACACACACATACAAATACATATGAATTGAACTGAAAATGATTCTCTTTTGATTTATATATATATATATATATATAGAAAATAAGATACACAATAAAATAGTACATATTTTCAGGATAACATTTTAATAATTTGTATAAAATTACAGTACAGAAACAATAAAAAGGCAAATATTTAATTTTCTATATTACAATTTCTCTCATACAGTCTAAACGGGTCTTTATACATATTCTCTATATCTGTCTTTCATCTTTCTAGAAGAGATACAGAACGAAAAACAGAATGAGCAATAAAGTGGTAGAATGACAGAACAAATAAACGATAGAATGAACGGTAAAGCGACTGAATGACAGAATTAATGAACGGGATAG
This sequence comes from Sinocyclocheilus rhinocerous, assembly GCF_001515625.1. Taxonomy (NCBI): domain Eukaryota; kingdom Metazoa; phylum Chordata; class Actinopteri; order Cypriniformes; family Cyprinidae; genus Sinocyclocheilus; species Sinocyclocheilus rhinocerous. The sequence goes on along the minus strand of NW_015639527.1, from coordinate 522,579 downwards.
ATAGATAGATAGATAGATAGATAGGACAATTATGATTATTAAACTGTGTGTGTGTGTGTGTGTGTGTGTGTGTATAT
>NW_015639527.1:514064-521905 GCF_001515625.1 Sinocyclocheilus rhinocerous | reverse complement strand
TAATTTTTTTTAAATAAAATGTATAACATTTTTTATAAAAGCAATCCATACTCAATTATTCTTTACCAGCTATATATAACTAAAGTGAATTTGTCTGGAGGTATAAAGGGAAGAAAGACATATGAAACATGTCCATTTGATTTTCCAATTAAAATCACCCGAACAGCCATCACATCATAATTAGGACTTCCAAACTCCCTTGGAAATTTTCCAGGAAGACTTGAAGGCAGAATTACAACACACACACACCAAGTACAATGAATTCATGCACACTCAAAAAAAATGCTCATACAGAAATACACGCACTCACAGAGACCATGAGCACAAAGAGGTAATTTCAGAAAATTCAGCCGTGCGCTCCTCCAATGCCTAATGGCGGTTCTTAACTGCAGTATCTTTCCCCCTGGAGGACCACACTTGTTGGGTGCATTTGCTTGTTTTGTCTGCACTAACCCTTTTACAGTCCCCATTCGGTTTTATGGTGAGACAACAAAGACATGGTGTTCAAGGAGGGAAGATGAGGCTTGGGTGTTCTTTGTATACGTTAAGCAAGCAAGCAATCATTTACATGAACGATTTCAGCTATAATTCAAACTTTCAGCACTGGGCTTTTCACCCATACATTACATCAACAACAACAGATTTGTAAAATAACGCAAGCACTACTCATATACACACACATATGTGTATGTGTACATATGCATAAACACATTTTTGTTGGTAATTTCATTGATAAAATCAACTCTGCATCTTACGGTTTTGGTATAATTCTAGCAGGCTCGGACAGGAAATAGCCAGCATAAAGATTGCTCTGCTTCTATTATGTAGGAGGTAGTGACAGAATCACACTGTCAATGCAGCACCGTAACAATGTTTTATGGTTCTTTCTTATCTGCAACGGCTTCCAGGAATCAAAAGCACCACACTTGCCTTCGCCTAAATCAAGGATGCAGCTCAGGGCTAAGCATGTTGTGCTGCACTGCCGAGGTTGTTGTCTTTTGTCCGCCACTCCTCGCTAATAATAATATAGCAGCCGCGCAGGAGCGGAGAGGATAGATCTTAATTTGTGGATGTTGATTAGCTGTCAACAGAGGAAGGGAGAGAAATGACCGCCCCCTCTGCGCCCCAGAAGCTGCAGGTACAAAGACTTTAACCCTCACACCTCTCCTTCCCACCTCCATCTTTCTCTCTCTCACTCTCTGTTTGTAGCAGTCTCTCAAGGCCTCTGTAATTTATGAGCCCAGCGTGAGGTGCCTGTATGGCTCACCTGTAGGTCAGATTCATTCAGTAGCATGCAGAGAGATAAGCAACAGATGATAAGCATGCAGAGAGGTTTCTCGCAGCTTGACCACACAGTTCCCTGCAGTCTTCGCTGCATACAAACACACACACACTTACAGTGTCATGCATGTTCTCTCTGCTCCATAGGGGACAGAAATATCTGCATTCACATTGCTTGGGCACACAAGCATAACCATATATATATATATATAATCTACACACAAAGCTGCCTTTATTTAATAAAAAATTTTTTTTTTTAAACAGTAAAAATTGTGAAATATTATCAAATAAAGGCAGCCTTGGTGAGCAGAAGAGACATTTTAAAAAATCTTTCGACCCCAAACTTTTGATCGTTCGTATATATATCTGTAAGATTTTTAAATGCTTTTGAATGTCTCTTCTGCTCACAAAGGCTGCATTTATTATATTTCACAGTTTTTACAGGTTTTTTTCTGGATTAAATAAATGCAGCTTTGGTGAGCACTGAGCAGAAGAGACATTCAAAAAAAAAAAAACTTACCACCAACCTTACACACATAAATATATATACACATTTATCAATAACATCTTCTAAGATATTACTGAAATTATCGACAATATTCCTATCTATATATATATACACACACACAAACAAACAAAGAGAAACATTTTATTCAAATAATATAAATAATATAACTAAATATACAACAAAATAAGCAGTTAAGTAGATCATTTATTATATTATTAAAAATATCTATATCTGTGTATCTTTCCTTTGGATAAAAGCGTCTGCAAAATTACTAAATGTAAATCTAAAAATCTATATCTAATTCTTAATAGATAAATAGATAGATAGATAGATAGATAGAAAAAAAACTGGTGCAGAAACTATTTTCTCTCAGAAATTACTAGTACATTTCAAAAACATTTACATAGCAAGTAAAGAATTGAATTATATGTGACATTTTGAAGTAGAAAAACTCCAATAATCTTTATTTACAAATTTGAAAAATCTATTTTTTTTTACACTGTAGATATAGATAAATACATAGAGGTGGCTAGCCTAGAATAGCCTTGTAAGGGTCCTTCTAAAAGAAAGAGGTGACCTTGCAGTGCCTGGTGACAGTCTGCAACTTAATTAATGCAGAAGATCTGAGCTGGGTCAAACAGGCCCGCTGGGTCCCAGCATGAGGGGGAAACAGTGAAAGTGTGTGCAGGAGAGAGAGCAAGAGAGAAAACTGATTGATTTGGTTTAGGAAAGGAAAAGAAAGCTGATTTCACTACGAAAATGAAGTAGTGATGTGGAAATGTCCAGAATCAATCTCTATTATCAACCACTGCTTGAGCAATTAGCCCACATAAAACAAGCTGATGAATCGGTTTGCTCTGCCGTAGAAGAGGAAGGGGTTGGTAATTGAGATGAACCGCTGCTCGGCTTCGCTCATTACACAACCCACAAAGATATTATTCAGCAGTCATTCAAAGAATTTATCAGGACAATATCAGGCACAAAAATGGCATGAAATAATCTTTTCTCTATGGATATTAAAAGCAACAGGAATCAAGGAAATTCATTCGGTTCTGGGTTTCACAAATCAAACTTGTAGTAAAATATCTTGTACAAGGTTTCATTTTAATTTCACTGACAAATGATGAGATAATTTCAATTCTAATGATTAAAAAAAAAAAATCTTGTAAAGTATTTAAATGACTTTTCACAGTCTGTACAGCATGAATGCAATCCAGTAATTGGCCTTAACTTGTATTAACTAACAATAAAAAATAAAAAAAATGCTAACATATTTAATTTAACCTATTCCCAGTGGATACACATTCAATATTCAGTTTCAGTCACAAATATGTCACAATATAGAAGTAAAATGGATTTTGTTAATTCACATTGAGTTTAAATGGTCAGAGGTCAGCATTGGCATATCCCACAGCAATCTGAAACACACTGATCTCCAGAGGAGCTCAAGACAGACTTCTGTGCAGTCCAGGCTCAGAATTGATCCTAGACTGAGGCTACAGCTAGTACTAGAACACACTAAACCAGTGGGAAAAGAAATAGGGAGTCGAAAAGATGCAGAGACCCACAACAGGGGTCCAGAACAAGCCACAGGCATGACTGCAAAGCAATGCATGAAGTTCTAGCAATCAAGAAAGTTGGAGGTCTTCAACTTGCCAGCGGTCTTAGAGCGCTAGAGAGAGTTTCTTCTTTCTTTTTCACCTCCCCGTCTGTCTCTCTCTCTCTCTCTCTCTTGCTTTGTCTGCCGCATCCAAACCACAGTAACGTTCCAGAGCAAAGTTCACCCTCAGAGGATATCAATTTCTACCTGAGGCGTTCGCTGAAAGTGACGTGGATCCGCTTGATATGGATGTCTGCTACACTTTGGAAAACGCAGGATCTCTGGTGGTGTGATGTGACTCTCCCCCTCTCTTGTATTTCATGCTCTTTTCAAACTGCTTGAACAGCAGGTTTCTCTGTTTCTCTCAGACATTCTGCTTCACTAGCACTCTATCTCTCATTTCCAAAGGCTATGATAAACTCGCATTGGAATATGCTATTGAGCGAACGCTGTGAAAAAAAAATCAATTCTATCTTTTGTTAAACTTAAATGATTTGAAAACTCAAATACCTCTGTTATGTTGAGTAAGGGGACAGGTAATTCACAAGCAGCATGGCGTAAATCCTTCTGGCTGTCCTCAGAGACTTAATGTGACTATGAATAGAATTCAATCTGAAGCAAACTGATCCAGGAACGCTGTGTGAGTTGGAAATGTATGATGGCCTGAGCTAGGCTCTTGGGAAAAGAGACCCGAGGTTAGCTTCAAGATTAGCATTGCGCTAGTCTCAGGGGCAATTCCCTCATAATGCCTCCCTAAATTAAGGAATTTTGAACACTGCATTTCTCAAACCCACACTTTCGGTGGCAGGAAGGCAATTCTGAGGTGTTCTTCAGGAATTTATGGCACGCGTGGGGGTGAGAAAGGGAGCTAGCAATCATCACCATGCTTATCCCTCAATCTGACACCGTGCTTTTTCCTCCAGCCCTGTTTATGCTTCGCATTCCACATACAGTTCTTGATTAAACCGCTTCTCAATTTCATCGTAAATGAGTCCTCAAACCACTCGCTACCCGAATTCAATTTCGCAGACAACTGCGGAGAGTAACCCTAATGGATTCTTTTCCAAATAGGGTTCAGCCTGTGTTTTAAAGCGCTTGTTTAATTTTTCAGCGACCCCCGTGCTTCTGTTTTCTGTATTGATCTATTTCAGAGTTCTCATACACCCCCTTATAGCGGGAGACAATATATTACAGAATTTAATACCTCTCAAAGACCTCATTCCATTTTTGAAATGACAAAGAAACACTTTCATTTCCCCGGACTTGAGGATTCATCACAGGCTGGCGCTCCACATGGGAGATTTCGGAGATAGTATCTGAGGAAAGGGAGAGAGAGCAAAGAAAAAAGAACAGAGCGAGAGAGACCTGTAAACAGGATATGATGTCATTTATCTTCTACGCTGCTCACACAAATACAAACAAACCACTACAGGATGTCACAACTATCTCTTCCTCCTCTGACTTTTCCAGCAGGCCTTTTAAGGTCACGTCGGCCTGTTTTGAGGATGATTACGGAGTTGGCTCAAGCTTCCTGTAGGATGGGAGTTGCGTTAAAAACGAACGCTCCAGAGACTGATCTGAGTCTCCGCAGGTCTCTGCAGGCCAGCAATCACCCAGAACAGGGCTGTCCTTCCTGCTTCCTGCTCCCAGTTCAGTACAACACCTGTCAAACTCATTAAGCCTGAGCGAGAGCCAGGGAACATCATCGGGTATCTGCTCAGACACAAATCCCCCACACGGATAACAAGCTATGTATCGTATCTTGGTTGTGGAATGTCCACGTCGGTTTGCTAAGGAATGCGATAATTTGTAGGAATTCTGTCCTAATCTTTTCAAACAAACTCCATTGCAGACGGCATAATGGCATCTTGTTCTCGTTGCTGCAAAGAGTTTAATCCGTTTGTCCATTTGGGTAATTACATTCATTAGGAAAAACTGAGAGCTGCTAATTGCATTAGTCAGATTCAGTGTGAAATTACATTAGGGGCTCTTCAGTGGCCTGTGAGTGAATACACCGCCACACGAACGCACACACGCACATGCATTCATACATATGTAAACGCTGCAAAGAACGTAATGTAATTTCAGCAGTTCATTGCAGAGACTCTACACGTGACCTGAAGCTCATATCTTACACTGTGTCTACACTGGAAGCTGCTAAGCATGAGAAGAAAAGAATGAAAACTAACCATAGACCAATAAAATGCGAGCTTGAGACTAGACTGGATTTCTTTGTTTACTTCCTTTTCCATGGAAAAACATTAGCACAAAAACTGACTGCGTGATGTGCTATTTAAGAGTAGTGTTTTTTTCCCCTTATGTAATGATTATACACAATGTACTTTATATTTATATGTTAGAAACAAAAGATTATTTAAAATTTGAATAATTATATAAAATATTTACATTTGTATTTATATATCAGATCTTGAAATATTAATATATCTGTATTTATATATGAGATTTTGTATAAATATATTAATATACTATATATATATATATATATTCTCCCAACTTAAAAATGACCTGATCTACAAAACAAAAAGAAAAAGAAAAAAAATCATTAATTGGCATACGTCCAAGTAAAAATAGTTATTATTCCCTCTTGCTTATAGATGTTCACTGCGCAATATTATTGTCCACATCATAACAGTACTTCAATCTATATCAGTCAGTCACACATACTATATCACTCTCACATGCTCAAGCAAGAACACATACACGCGAGTGGCACTACATACATCAGACTGTATCGGCCAAGCATTGATCAGTCTTGGACGTGCGTGTGATGGCACAGATGCTGAAATGAGCAAGACTGCACAATGGATCTTCTGGGTTGTGCTCAGTAGTGCACTACAGAGGGAAAAAGTCTTTAAGCCTCTACCCAACAACTCTCTAGAGCTGTTAAAAGACCATGATCTCTGAGCAGGAAAAACATCAGTTTGGTCAGGGAATGCCAGCCATTCACAGTGTTAAACAAACCTTGCTGAAGTTCAGACTTCTGCAGTTGTGTTAGTTTTATTCTAACTGTAAAAAAAATCTTGAAATATTTTACACATAACAACCATTGGTAGCTATTCAGGGCACTGTCATCATCTCTCGCTGTTTTGCCAAAACACATTTCAGCTTTTTAAATGTGTGTATCACACTGTCATCTCCCCGTGCAGTTCCATTGGGCTGCTAGGCTGGAATAATTTAATACCTTTAGACTGCATGACCACATCTGAGCTACATGGAGAGAGTGTGAGTGTGTGTGTGTGTGTGTTTGATTGCAAGCGCTGTTATGTACCAGTGAAGAAATTGTGTGCGCTACAAATGACAGACATTTACTGAATAGAGCTTACAAAACAAGGCTCTGGGTACTAAAAGAAGAAGCCAGGAACAGGGTTAGACAGAACAGGAGAGTATGCCTGAATGGGTTTGAAATCTCTGTGAAATTGCTAGCAATCATTTCAATTAGGTGTACCAAGACTTTTTTTTCCCCTCATTAAAAAAGTTTTACATGTAAGTACTTCTGAGAAATAATGTTTAAAATTATGCACACTCACCTGACATGATGAATCCAGTCATATGTGGATTAATAAAAGCTGTTGCTTTTTTATGAAGCAGGTACCCTCATGGAGGCAGCCATTTTGAGATCGCATGACCAGCCAAATACTAGTAATTTATAGACAACATAATTGTCAAATTTTCAAAAAGGGTATATAAAGGGGACCATTTGTGCAAAATTCACTTTTACATGGTGTTTGAACACTGATGTGTATCCACAACAACCAGCCTATAATGGTAAAAATCCACGCGCTACTTTTTTTTTTATAATCCCCATAAATCAGAAGCAGTGTCTGAAAAATACACTGTTTCAGATTTCCCCCTCCTGTGACGTCACAGTAGGAGTAAGCCCCGCCCATGACTGGTGACGATCTGCCCTATTCGCATTGACCCCGCCCTGATTGAACTGCACATAGTATATATCATCACTATAGTACCTATTTACATAATGCCTGCACCAGTTTTGTTGCTGGCAGACAATCTGAAGCATGAGTTGTAAAAATTACTAACAAATTTCTCTCTGGAAAGGGGGCGGAAGCAGCCCCATAGCAAAAATTTATTGCTCAGTGGTTGCTTTTCCTAAGCTCAGGAGACTTAGATGAGATGCTCATATATCTCTCATTTTAGTATCAACAGCATTTCAGATGTTTCTCCTAAAATTCCTTAGGAGAAATGGAAGTAGACACAAATGAGACATGAGAAATATTTGAGAAAAAAAAAGAGTAAAAACAGAGAATGTGGTGGAAGAAACAGAGAATATCTCTTTATTGTCTTGCTGCAATCTCTATCAAGACTCCATTATAGGAATATTTTATTGCTCAGTGGTTGCTCTTTCTAACCTCAGGAGACTTAGTTGTGATTCTCATGTATTTCTCATTTTAGTCTCAACAGTGTCTCAGATGT
>NW_015639527.1:497807-513908 GCF_001515625.1 Sinocyclocheilus rhinocerous | reverse complement strand
TATCTGGGCACAGTGTGTGATGTTGTTGAGATCTCTTTTAAAGCTTTAAAGGAGACCATTGTGAGAGTGTTAGATTTTTTGTCTCAGGAGACAAGTTTGAGAAGCAGGAGACTCAAGCAAAAATCTCCATTCGATCTTAAAGAGCTAATTTCTGTCTAGGAGAAATATTTCAGATGTTAAAGAGATCTCACTTTTGATTTTTCTTTCCTATGGGGCAGCTCATTTGCATTAAAAGGCACACCCACGAAAATGGCGTGTTTTTGCTCACACCCATAGAGGGGCAAATTTGACATGCTATATGCTATATAAACTATCTGTGGGGTATTTTTGAGCTGAAACTTCACAGACACATTCTGAGGACACCAGAGACTTGTATTACATATTGTAAAATGGGGCATAATAGGTCTCTTTAAATAATATTATTAAATATATTTTTTATTATTTTTACATAATATTTTATTTAAATATATTTAATTTGAAGTAAAACATTTTTATTAAAATTAATTGATTAAAAATTACTAACAAATCTGTTAATTATTTTATTAATAATTGTATTATTAATTACTAACTGAGTACTGTATGTCTGACACCACATCACAAGCTAGTTTTGATGTAATGGTCAGAAGTTAAATGCATAAATAAATGCATGATGTTTGTAACTGAAATCATTTCAGATGGATGAGAGAACACATAAATATAAAAATAAATAAAATACATACATAAAACTGTGCCAGAACAGCTTTGCAACATGTCAAAAATATGACCAGCTGAATACTACTCACTTTATTTACCCCCTTTAAGAAATTTTATCATTTAATAATTTATTCAGTTAAATAAATGAATCATTGCTGAATGTAAACAGTCAGTCTACAGTATTGGCAACTAAAAAAAAGCTCAGTTAGTGCCATGGTGTTACGGTTTAGCTAGGTAGCATAGTACAGTTAGTCTCTGCTGGTAGATTACGTAACTACAAATCAATTATGAGTATTTTTCTTTATTGACAGCCATTCAGCTGTGAATTCTGACTAAATATTTGAAAAATTAATTTCAAATTCGAAGTGTAACATAGATTATAAAATCGGTTTACCTTTTTTTCCCTGTCTGAATTTCAGCAGTTCCCACTGGCTTCCATTAAATGTTTTATCCATACAATGGAAGTCAATGGGAAATAAAACTGTTTGGTATACCAACATTCCTCAAAATATCTTCCTTTGAGTTTCGCAGAATAAAGAAAGTCATACCGGGTTTGAATGACATGAGGGTGAGAAAATGGTGACAATTTTTAGGTGGACTGTCCCTTTAAGAATTTAAGTAATTACTTATAACATCAATAAAACATTAACTATTTGTAATAATAATAGTAAATATTCCTAAATATGTTAACAAATATTAACACAGATAAAAGCAGAAATGCTAAGACCTATACATCTCACAATCTATAGACCCTTCCCACTTTCTATCTCACACACACACACACACACACACACACAAACACACACACACACACACACACACACACACACATGATCAGCTGCACAGTGGAAACCTGATCCCATGATCAATAGTGGTGGGAGAAAAATCAATAAGATCCAATGAGGAAAAAGGAAAAGAAACACCACAATAATGCTGCATTTAGAAAATTGGAAACTCAAATAGAGCTACATTAAAGAAAAATAGTGATAGAAACAAACCAACAATGAAATGGTAATGAATTCTGTATAAATCTATTCTGCGAAGACTAGAGGAATATAGAAAGATCATCACATGATTTATGCTCGACACCACCGCTTGCGTCTCCATTATGCAGTACATTTAGCTTCATGAATACGAGGAAGGTCATATATTAATTCATCCCCTGCATATTATTTCCATTTGCCGTATCACTTTTCGGCATCTAGACTGCTTTTCCTGTGTAATGCGGCCGAGGTCGGCCTGCGTGTGGACGGCAATGATGGTTTGTATTCCCTCAAGCGCCTCTCACATATGCCTAAAATTCACATCTGAGACTCAATCTCCTATTACAGCCCAAGACAGACAGGTCAGCGGTCAAAGACGGGAGGCTTGACACGAGAATAAGACGCAAACATTGAATTTACAGACTGTGTGAACACAAAACAACACGAGTTTGTCTCATGCAGAACTCTGCAATCATACGCATGAGTGAACTGCGACAACAAAAACATACATCTGCTTAAAACGACGCATTTAAATATGCACACACACAACGATCAATCACCGTTTGGCTGCCGTGGTGGCTGTTGAAAGAAATAGGCAGGGTTGAACATGCATATGGAGCAAGAATGTGTGTTTTTGTGTCTATGTGTGTACAGTGTAAAGTATTATTTTTAGAACTTGTAAATAAGATAAAAGGTTAAATAAATAGAAGGTTATTGGAGCACATATTACAAGAAAATACCATTTCAATTTTTCTACTTCAATGCATATGTGAGATTTCTGTGAGAAAACTGTTTCAAAGTAAATCCAACACCATATTTCTTTCAGTTTTTTACACTGAAAAAATGTGTTATAGAAACAATTTTCTCACAGAAATTGTTAGTAAATTTCACAATGATCACTTTTTTTGAAGTAGAAAGAAATAAAAAAAAATTGAAATCCTCTTTTATCAAAGACGTTTTTGTTGGAAACCATATATGGTGGATCTCCAGAAAAGAGGCGGGGCTGTCACTGGGGATCAAGCCAGAACACGCCCTCTCACCTGTCAATCAACACACACATCCACAGATCCGCCTCCTCGGAGGAACAAAACCCCAAAAATCACATCCATCAGAATTTATAATAGCAGAGTGACTGGCATCTTCTTGGTTCAGTGTGCACCGTCTGTTCCTTCATGACAGCATTCTTGTTAAAAAATAATAAGTAAATTATTATACAAAATGACATTTGAGACATTCAGGGTCAGCCTGAGACTCTGTATAGAGCTTACGTTAGTGGCCATAATAAGAAATTTTATTTCGACAGGTTTTGTGGTAAACCCAAGGACAAAACTCAAACTCAAAGCACCCTATTCCTCTTAAAAGGGACTATTCAGTCTCAGTGAAAAGAACCGGAGTTCTTTCAGATATACTGTGCATGGCAAATCTTTAAATGTATTGGTTGCAGTAGGACTTTATTCTGTGGGGTTAAAGAGTTCTGTATGATCTTATGAAGAGATCAATAATCCTATAGATTGTTTAGACTGTCCTTTCTGTGCACACAACCCTCTTTATGACTGAGCATCGTGTTGGTTGGAAAACTAAGCCGAGCATCAAAGCCCAAATTGGACCTCTGAAAATAGACTTTGAGTAGTCTGGATGAACATGGAAATTATGATTCATCTCAGTTGCTAATCTTTGATGAGTAACTGCCAGAAACATTCTGGTAAATAAAACAATCACTCATAATAAACACAACGATGATCATGACTCAGCCACTTAGTATAGCAAATACAAAGGAAAGGCCTAATCAAATAATGTACGAATTACTATTAATGATATTCACACATTATGAATTAATGTATGGATTGGTATGGATTGGCATGTTTAATGCGTGTGTGTTTAAATTACATACATTAATTTCCTTGTAATTGATAGATAAAAAAATAAATCCCTTTCAAGAATCATTATTTATGTTTATAGTATATTGATGAAAGGATAAACCATTTGGAAAGCAGCTCCTAATTATGGCTCATTATTACAAACACAGACAAAGATGTACTGCACTCTACTGGTCAGCTGTATTAAACGCACTTGTGTGTTGCCGAAAATAACCTCCTATTCATTACTACAAAATGTTCATACAGTTGATAAATTTGGGTGTTTAACATGTATACACATCATATTTAATAGATTTAACTCTACTCTAAATGCAGCCATAAATAATAATCAAACAAATCTAAAATTCATAATGTGTGAATTGTATCACTGAAATTAATTCATACATTATTTGATATTTATTATTTGGTATTTCCTTTGTATTTCCTATACTAAGTGGCTAAACTATATATATATTCCTATACTAAGTTTTCTGGCAGTTACTCATCAAAGATTAGCAACTGAGATAAGTCATATATATCTATATCTATATATATATATATAGATATATATAATTATAACTATAAATAATCTTTTGCTTATTTGGTTGCAGCAGATGATTTTAAAAAAAGCTGATTCACTGAAATGGATAGTGGGTCTGAATGGGGTAAACTTCCACAAAGAAAAAAAAGAAAAGAAAAATGGAATGGAATAAAGAAATTGGCATGACATCCCAGACATGCTACTAGCTGTGTGAATATGTTGCCATCTGATGGCCATGTGGGCAAATTGCTTTTTCCCCCTCCAATGGTCCTTTGGGGCATTATGTTGGAAGCAGCCTACATAATGAAGGCTGAATGTGAAATTAATTAATCTCTAGGGAATTCCTCTGAGCATCTGTCTGCATAAAGAGGAATATCTTGTACACGGATATTTTCTATAAGCAGCAATAAAATGAACAGCATTTTGTTTAAGGGCAAAATTTTGTCATTTGTTATTAACTGGTGTATAAGCCATTTATTTGGTGCATTTTAATAACAATTCTTAGAACATTCTATTTCATTGTATTTGTAAATTAACTTTAAATTTAACCATTAAACATTTTAAAGAATGCCTTGTACTGTCCTTTTAAATGCATTATAATGCACACTTTATTGTAACTGTATGTAATACACTTGTTTTGCTTAATCATTTCTGGTTTGAGTTGTCGCCCTGCGCCCTCATGTGCCCATCTTCAGGTACTACAAGCACTCAACTCTTCACCCAGATATTTTTGCCACTTGGCCACAAGAGGGCGACATCCTCTCAATGGTCAGTTCAACCAACAAATGCTCTATCTCTCTCTCTGACAATAATAAGGTTAAACTCTGGCATTTCTGTATACTGAACAACAACAATGGCAGAAACAAAAGCCCAGCGTCCCACCTCTGTGCTGTATTTTAATAGCCGCCAAGCCTTCTCATCGACCAGCGCTATCCAGATTCAATCTCCCACTGGGTCGAAGTGCATCAGGTTGTCTGGGGGTTAATACCTGCTCCCCTGGCCCTGCTCCGTCTGTCTGCCTGCCACAGCGGGACTGGCCAACGAGCTACCCGAAATGTCATGCAGCCACCGGCCGCTTTGATGCACGGCTATCTGAGGCAAACTCTGACCCTGACATTTTCTTTCATGTGCAGAGGTGAAGTTTTGGGTCTTTTAAATGCAAAGCGATGGTGTGGTGGGTGAATCTCTGAGAGAGAGACGAGTACATCTCTCTATCTCTCCCGTTTCTATGTATTTTGAGTGGTAAATGCTTTAGCACGTAGGGGAGGAGTACCTTAGCTAGGAATTCAGAGGCCCCCTTACCTTTTTAAAGAATAACATTCAGAAGTTGCTGTGAGCCCCCTCATGTAATTATAACAGTGAATTTATCGAAGCACCCCTGAGAATCCGTCTCTGCGGTCCACCTGTCTGGCATACGGTGGGATGTACAGTATCATATTACTGGGAGTCTGTAATGCTGATGCTAAATCATAACTAAATCATATGTTGAATTAAACAGTATCTTAATGTTTAATATTAACTCCTAAACCCCAATGCGCATGGAGAATTGGAGCTTTCACAAAAGCTGTCTCCTCAGCATTTCCAAAGCTGTCTCCTCAGATTGTCTCATACTTTATACACAAAAGGAATATGCATGAAATCCACTGCAATCCCTAAATACATTTAAAATGATGAAATGTTAATTGCCCGGTTGACCTTATCCTATAGTGTGCATGTCAGTCTCATACCATCTAGTAAATATTTATATTTAAAAGCGGCGATACTGTACACTGTGCAACTCAACTAAATTTCATCCGCTAAATGCCAGAAACATGGGTGTTACTTTGTTTTAAAAAGTGGTTTATATAATAATATATATATTAATTGGGCTATGCAAAAATAATTAAAGGGGTCATATGATGTTGCTAAAAAGAACTTTTATAAAGAATATCTCTTTGGATTTGAGACTTTAGTCTTTGCAACTTTACAGATCTTCTTTATGCACCAAGAGCTTGTAACACTTCAAAGAGAAAGGAAAAATTGAAATCGCATCATATGACCCCTTTAACATGTTTTTTACTGTGTTAATAAATAGTTTGTACTGATATTACTGAAATCTAGACAATAACATTGTAAGGTGAAATGTGTAAAAGACCATTCAAAAGAGGAATAAAATTAAGAGGGACTGATTTAGGGCTGGACAATAATTCAATATCAATATGCATCGCGATATAATTTTTTTCAATAACGGTGATATGATTTTTAAACACATTTTCGATATGTCGATATACATTACCAGTTTCCCATACATTGATTTATGGGAAAGAAATTATAGAAATTATACTTTTATTTAGCAAGGATGCTTAAAATTGATCAAAAGTGATGATAAAGGCATTTATAATGTTACAAAAGATTACTATTTCAGATAAATAGTGTTCATATCGATATCGGAATTATATCGTATCGACCGAAATTAAGAAATATATCGTGATATCAATTTTGGCCATATCGTCCAGCCCTAGACTGATTATGGAAGTCATAAGAGAGACATGTCAAATTTACAGTCACTCTCTAAGCAGTTGTATTAGAAACCCCAGGTTTCAAATTTCAAATGTTAAAAATAAAAAAAAATAAAAAATTACTACTACTACTAATAATAATAATGATAATAAAAATAATAATCTTTCTTAAATTTATGGTGCTAATTTTTCCACATTATCACAGAGAAAAGAGTCCATTAGTGATCAACTGTGAACATCATCACTACTGCCTCTTTGTGGTCAAAAGGAAGATGTCGGCAAGGGTGCTTTGAGAAAGAGGAAAAAACAGATCATGTGGATTAAGAGAAATTACCTGTAACATAGGCTCACTGACATCAAATGAGTTTTCTTGAGGTAATTTTGGCCATGTTTTTCCCCAATGAGATCAGATTTATTTCTGCTCCTCAAATACTTTTATTATCAGTAGTGACCACTTAATATGTTTTCCATTGTGTTACCAAATAGATCATGACAACAACACCTTTATTATAGAGTCGATGAAGAACTCAATATGACATTTACTGAACTGTCATTTGCTGAGGTCATGTGCTGTATGTTTGGTGTGATAAAAGAAAGAAGAGACAAAAGTCTTGTGCATCTGTTCCTTGCCCCCACACCGTTTCATCTCGCCATCACGAGTTATTCACCCAAATCAATAGATGCTGACCTTTTATAAAGACAGAGTGTCTCAAAAGCCAACTCCCCACAGCCAGTCTGAATCCAAATGCAACCTGTGCTCAAAAACCGCCTGTCAGGTTGGGCTTAACATTGCAGACGTCCTACTGGGTTGAGTGTCGATGTGTCTTAGAAGTAGAAGTCAGAGTTTTATAAGTTTAGTTCGGCACACTGAAGCTAGTCGACTGCAACGGCCACTGTGATCTCACCGCTTCAAAACTGAACAAAGCCTCAAACCCGGTCTCATGATCAAAGAGCAATGCTAGTCCACCTCAGGTCCTGTTCCTGTTACAAATGAAAGGTCCTTTAGTTTAATTTGTCAGGTCGACAAATCTCTTTTTTATTGAAGCAATTGTGTTTTAAGTCAATAATAATATACCATTTGGACACGTGGCTAAAGCTATACAAAGCTACAGAACCCAGTTATACTGTTTATTATCACGCAACCAAACAGTTTAGCATTTTTCAGAAGTGCTAATGAATAAGCTGTTGTGCTTATTGAAGTCCATTTAATGGGCCAGATTCAGTTATTCAGTATTCAATATTATATTTGCTAGTTATGCTAAATACCTGACTACACACTATCCATGTCTGAAAATCTCATTTTGCACCTCACTGAATCACTTTAGATTCAATCTGTGAATCTAAATATCTCACAAAACATGATATGATAGATGATATACTGTAGAAAGCATGACCTTTCTTCTCAAATGTATTCAGGAGTTAAGATGCGGTCACATCAGCGAAATTTCGGCAACATTTTGAGGGTTAAAAAAAAGGTTAATTGTGAAAAGTGTAGTGATGCATGAAGCATTGCTCACAGAAGTGGCTTTCAAACCAAGTGAAATTTGCATGGGAAGCGAAACTCCCAGTGAAATTTCGCCAAGCAACTGTAAACGTGACCGCACCTTTAGCATTTAAATTGCAAAGCCACATATTTTTGTACACTAGAACTTTCTGGATCGTTCGTAAACTACCTGAAAGTGAAAAAGTAGTGCTTTAAACAGCAAAAATTACATTGTATTAAATTCCGCTGATAGTTTCTCGACTTATTTCATTATACACATTTGAGATTGTGCTGAGTTGCGCTGGAGGATAATCGCATTAAATTAAGTGTGACTAAAAATGACCTGAAGAAAGCGAGTGGGACAAAGAGAGAGCCAGAGAGGGAGGAAGAGCGAGAGAGAATGAGTTCGCCTAATACACTTTAAGAGTGGAATAATGATGAGCTTTGAGCTGTCGAATCTCATTACAGATGTGTGAGGGAATCAGACCAGATCTTATCCCTCTTATCACACATGGGGAGAGGACTCTTATCACACATGGGGAGAGGACTCTTATCACACATGGGGAGAGGAGAGGAGAGGAGAGTCACTTTGGTTCACAGAGTCATCAGTGGTGACACACTCCTCTCTGCAATCACACACACACACACACACACACACCTGAAAACCGTCTTCCATTCAGTGGACTGCTGGGGTTGAAACCTTCAGGTCCGGTATTAGCACTGTAATTGGCCGCAGCAGGAGGCTAATGCGGACTCTCAGAGGTGCAGGACAATGAAACGGTGAAAGAGAATGAGAGATTAGTCACCTGCAACCCAGAACCATAGAAACCCACAACACTTTTGCTCCATGTACGAGCATGAACAAATAAACACAGTCTTAGAAATAAATGTTCTTTGATACATCTTTACAGAACAGTGCTAACAACTTTTTAATGCTCATTTAACGCTCATGTTCCTAACATTCCTATTTAAAAGTTAAATACAGTGAAAATATTTCTGAAAGTTCTGGGAAACGTCTAGTTGTAAAATGTTTTCAGAATATTTTTCAATGGTCATACATACATTATACGAACATTTATAAGAAAGTTTTCCTCATTATACAAACGTCCTGCTAATGCTCTCCTTGGAAGATTCAATAAATGAGCTCTAGTGTTGTCTTCTACAATCAGTGAGTGAGCGCCACCAACGAAGTACAAGTGTTTTTTTTGTTCCTTTGTTGTGGAACAAGCTTCTGACCTCTACCCGACCTGTTGAAACCATTGCAACCTCCAAGAAACAGCTGAAGGTAAATAATCATGGAACAACAACCATAATCTATGTATCAATTGTGTCATCTTTATTTTATTTGTATTTATTTTTTTGAAGCTTGACAGGTCCACTAACCATTTACTTTCATTTTATGGAAAAGAGTGACATGAGGGTGAGTAAATTTGAGAGAGGTAAAGTGAAGCTGTAGATGGTTTTCCAAAGATTAAAAAGGTTTGACTACGGCATCAAACCATCTTGAATCTTTTTAAGAGTGATAACTAAATGCATATGCTGTACGCGTCTCAAAACCGCTCTAGAACACAATATCCCAGGCCTTTACAGGTGAGCTATTGAATGGCATCATCCCCTGAAGCTCTCCCAGAGGTGATACAGCTGGACTAAGTTGGATCCGACCTTTTCCCCGAATCGAACTTTCATTTAATCCTCCCTGCCTTCTCGTTTCAATCCCTTTCACCCCACTTTCGGCGTCCTCTGGCAAAATGACTAGTCGAGATTCTCTCGCACGTTCCTCTCCAAACACTTGGCCACTCCGCTCTGCCGCTGCTATGGCAACGCGTGCTCCCTGTGCAAGTCAGAGCGGGGTCGCTCTCAGCCAGGGAAATCAGACTAATAAATAGCTTTATGCTAATGTCCAGGGCAGCCAGAGAGTGTAGCTGCCAATCCTAATACACTTATTAAATTTCGATCAGATGCTGGGACACAGAGGGCATCTCTGCCGGGCTCTGCCCATTCTGACGCCATCACGCCCTCTTTCTCACCCACTCGAAGACTTTTTATGCTTTGCTCTTCTCTCTTGAATTGTTGGTTGTGGATCTGGCCGCTTTGAGCTGAATAGATTCTGTTCTGAATCAGGTACTCAAGCTCCCTCTGCCCTGTAACTGATTTGCACTCCAGCATTCTGGGTAATGTGTGCTATTGTCTCTCTCTCTCTCTCTCTCTCCAGCCCTGTCAAGATTTTCAGCACTGTGAGGATGCTGCAAAGCTAAAGGTTTTCCCACAATCCTCCACGCTGAGGATTTTACAGGTTCTCTGCAGTATAACAGAGACTGAATACTAATCAAGCGTTCTGACGACACTATTATCTTCCTCAGGTGAACACACCCTTTCTTTAAACAATAAACTACAGTCCATTATAGTGAAACTATAATGTTTAATTTCAGATTAAATACATTTCATTATGTAAGCCTGTTTCTGCCACTGAATAAAAAAATAAAAAGGTAACTGTGACTTTTTAAAATCGCACAATTCTGACTTTCTTGCAATTGTGAGTTTATATCTCTTTGATTTTATTCCTCAGACTAGTGAGTTTATATATCACAATTCTGAGAAAAAAGTCAGAATTGGGAGATGTAAACTTGCAATTGCGAGAAAAAAGTCAGAATTGTTAGATAAAAAGTCACAATTACATTTTTTATTTTTTATTCAGTGGCAGAAACAAGCTTCCATATTTCATAACCTAAAGATAATTTTTCTCTTTAATGTTTACATTTTCTAAAAAAATAAAAAATAAGTGAAGCTTCCATATGCAAACCACATAGGGATGTGCCCAAATAGTGAATCCGAATTCGGTAAGACACAGAAAACGAATAACGTGTTCTACGGAGCCACTAAAGGGACATGGTTAGCCGCTTGCTAGCGGTAGCCTGTTACATTACAGTACATAAAATTTCAATTACCACATAAACAGAGTAAGGAGAGATGACTGATAGGACAATGGCAAATGATTTGCAGATCCTAAGCACCACTGACAAAAATCTAATCTTGTAAAATATGTGGTAAGTACTGGCGCTCCGTAGTATACACAGAGTACGTGTGATCGTGAATCTAGAAAGTGAAAGTAATTCAAAAGCGATTTCAATGCCCCGCATATTAATAGTGGCTTCCTGATGACCGCAGTTTATATACAGTATAATTACCCAGCGATATACTTGCGAGAGAAAACATTGATTTATTCCCTTTAGGGCTTCCATAGAACACGTTATTCATTTTCTGTGCCTTTCCGAATTCGGATTCACTATTCGGGCACATCCCTAAAACCACACTTCTACAATGCTAGGTAGTCTTTAGTGGTAGTTAGGACATTGCTAGGTGGTTACTAGGATGTTGTTAGGGTTTTCTATGTGGTAACTAGGGCATTGCTAGATGGATGCCAAGGTGTTCTGGATGGTTGATTGATAGGCTGTTGCAACAGTGTTCTATGTGGTTACTAAGGCAATGTAAGAATTTTTCATGGTGTTCCACATAGTTACTAGGGCATTGCTAGATGGTTGCTATGGTGTTCTGGGTGGATGTTAGGATGTTGCTAAGGTGTTTTATATGGCAACTACAGCATTGCTAGACAGTTGCTAGGGTGTTCTGAGTGGTTATTCAGGCTAGATTGTTCCTAGGGAGTTCTGGGTGGTGGCAAGAACTTAGGTGGTTGCTACAGTGATCTGGGTGGTTGCTAGGGCATAGCTAGTAGGTCGCTAGGGTGTTTCTAGGTGTTTCCTAAGATGCTTTGGGTGGTTGCTGGGGAGTTCTAACTGATTGCTAGGATGTTATCGGTGGTTACTAGGATATTGCTAGTTAGCTAAGGATGTTCATATAGCACAAACAGTGCAAGTCAGAGCAAAAGTGTAATACTTAGGGTTAAAGGTCAAGGTTAAGTATGAGCAATAATGGCAAGGCTTCCCGTAGCAAACACTACTAAAAATCCACTGAAACAGTACGAAAAAAAAGTGTGCACCACAATCAAATAGATTATGTTAACTTGTCACTAGTCTTTTGGCAGCTTTTCACATGTCTATATTATTATTATTATTATTATTTGAAAATTAATTAATTTTTAACCACAGATCAGCTGCAAACTAAGACAGTGGCGTCCTGCTGTGCGACATGCTATTTTTTATTTTTTTTCAAAAATATTATTCATGCAGTTTTTATGACCTCATATTAATTGAGAGCCTACCTGCAAATTTTCTACTTTGAAAATGAATTTGTCACACAGCAGGACTATTTAAGAGCAACTGCAAAAACCTAAACTGTGACTAAAAATGGTGAAAATCTTTAAAGAAATGGTCACACCAACAAAAAATATCCACCTTCTTTTACACACATTTGAACCTAACAAACCTAAAAAAAAAAAGACGTTATTTTTCAATACACATTTCTGCCATTATAAATGAAAACCTGTGTATTATATTTAATGATGTTGCAGATACACAAGCAGACATGTGTAACAATATTTCATCATGTGCTATGATTTATGGCTGAGGATTTTAAAAATTAAATTATGTGTCACCATCAATGTACTATTGCAACAGCATCCTCTAAATTTAATTTCTCAACCATGGACTCTAATTTGTAGCTCTGTGACACAGCTCAATGTGTAATTATTCAGCAGCACAGCATGTGAAAATTAGTTTACTGTTGTTGTGTACGCTTGCTGTTTACTCAGATCTGCAGTAGTCCTTAGAGTGATTATGAGTCAGATTATTAGAGACGCATATGTTACAATGTATGGCACAGCACAGCCTTACACACATTATTAACAACACAGTGTGTGTGTGTGTGCATATTTTATAACAGAGGGTTTTTTGCTGGTACATCACCTTACTGCCCCCCTCCACATACACATTTCCATAAGGAGGACATTATATATGTGTGTGTGGTGTGTGCAAGCACCCAAGCAGGACTGACACTGCTGCCCTCTAACGACTTAATTAGTGTTTAAGTGTGAAATACACATTGATTGGCTTGGAAGAGGTTCACTACAGGCCTCGACTCTCAATAGACTGAGAAAAAGATTCATCCATCCTGTCCGCTTTCTCTAATCAGTGGGCTCTTAGTGATACAAGTTAATCAATCAATATCCACTGCAATCACATCCTGACAAAGACTAAAATAGCCTAATGGTGAAAAAATCCACAGCCATAAATCACAGCGCATGATCAAAATATCATTACACATGTCTGCTTATGCAACATTCCAACAAATATTACAGGGACTTATGGTTGAAAAATAATGTCCATGATTTTTTTCTCAATATATTTAGGCTAAAATGAATATAGATGTATGAGAAAGTGCATAGTTTCATACTACATAATTTCTATGAAAGTCTTTACCATTTTTAATCACAATTGCTAAACTTACACATATACATATATGCATATTATATACACAAACACACACACACACACACAAAATAACATATACTGTAAAATATATTTAATATATTTAATGTTTAAAAAATTTTTTATCCATGTATTTTGTGTATATACACGTTTTAACTATATATATATATATATACAGTCATGGCCAAAAATATCGGCACCCTTGGTAAATATGATCAAAGAAGGCTGTGAGGTTATTCAGGCTAGATTGTTCCTAGGGAGTTCTGGGTGGTGGCAAGAACTTAGGTGGTTGCTACAGTGATCTGGGTGGTTGCTAGGGCATAGCTAGTAGGTCGCTAGGGTGTTTCTAGGTGTTTCCTAAGATGCTTTGGGTGGTTGCTGGGGAGTTCTAACTGATTGCTAGGATGTTATCGGTGGTTACTAGGATATTGCTAGTTAGCTAAGGATGTTCATATAGCACAAACAGTGCAAGTCAGAGCAAAAGTGTAATACTTAGGGTTAAAGGTCAAGGTTAAGTATGAGCAATAATGGCAAGGCTTCCCGTAGCAAACACTACTAAAAATCCACTGAAACAGTACGAAAAAAAAGTGTGCACCACAATCAAATAGATTATGTTAACTTGTCACTAGTCTTTTGGCAGCTTTTCACATGTCTATATTATTATTATTATTATTATTTGAAAATTAATTAATTTTTAACCACAGATCAGCTGCAAACTAAGACAGTGGCGTCCTGCTGTGCGACATGCTATTTTTTATTTTTTTTCAAAAATATTATTCATGCAGTTTTTATGACCTCATATTAATTGAGAGCCTACCTGCAAATTTTCTACTTTGAAAATGAATTTGTCACACAGCAGGACTATTTAAGAGCAACTGCAAAAACCTAAACTGTGACTAAAAATGGTGAAAATCTTTAAAGAAATGGTCACACCAACAAAAAATATCCACCTTCTTTTACACACATTTGAACCTAACAAACCTAAAAAAAAAAAGACGTTATTTTTCAATACACATTTCTGCCATTATAAATGAAAACCTGTGTATTATATTTAATGATGTTGCAGATACACAAGCAGACATGTGTAACAATATTTCATCATGTGCTATGATTTATGGCTGAGGATTTTAAAAATTAAATTATGTGTCACCATCAATGTACTATTGCAACAGCATCCTCTAAATTTAATTTCTCAACCATGGACTCTAATTTGTAGCTCTGTGACACAGCTCAATGTGTAATTATTCAGCAGCACAGCATGTGAAAATTAGTTTACTGTTGTTGTGTACGCTTGCTGTTTACTCAGATCTGCAGTAGTCCTTAGAGTGATTATGAGTCAGATTATTAGAGACGCATATGTTACAATGTATGGCACAGCACAGCCTTACACACATTATTAACAACACAGTGTGTGTGTGTGTGCATATTTTATAACAGAGGGTTTTTTGCTGGTACATCACCTTACTGCCCCCCTCCACATACACATTTCCATAAGGAGGACATTATATATGTGTGTGTGGTGTGTGCAAGCACCCAAGCAGGACTGACACTGCTGCCCTCTAACGACTTAATTAGTGTTTAAGTGTGAAATACACATTGATTGGCTTGGAAGAGGTTCACTACAGGCCTCGACTCTCAATAGACTGAGAAAAAGATTCATCCATCCTGTCCGCTTTCTCTAATCAGTGGGCTCTTAGTGATACAAGTTAATCAATCAATATCCACTGCAATCACATCCTGACAAAGACTAAAATAGCCTAATGGTGAAAAAATCCACAGCCATAAATCACAGCGCATGATCAAAATATCATTACACATGTCTGCTTATGCAACATTCCAACAAATATTACAGGGACTTATGGTTGAAAAATAATGTCCATGATTTTTTTCTCAATATATTTAGGCTAAAATGAATATAGATGTATGAGAAAGTGCATAGTTTCATACTACATGAAAGTCTTGAAAGTCTTTACCATTTTTAATCACAATTGCTAAACTTACACATATACATATATGCATACAAACACACAAAACACACACACACACACACAAAATAACATATACTGTAAAATATATTTAATATATTTAATGTTTAAAAAATTTTTTATCCATGTATTTTGTGTATATACACGTTTTAACTATATATATATATATATATACAGTCATGGCCAAAAATATCGGCACCCTTGGTAAATATGATCAAAGAAGGCTGTGAAAATTAATCTGCATTGTTAATCCTTTTGATCTTTTATTTAAAAAATTCACAAAAATCTAACCTTTCATTGGATAATAAGAATTTAAAATGGGGGGAAATATCATTATGAAATACATTTTTTCTCAAATACACGTTGGACACAATTATTAGCAGCCCTAGAAATTCTTATGAATAAAATGTCTCTATATTACATTCCCATTCATATTCACAATTTTGAGCACTCCAGGGTGATTATGAACATGAAATTATCCAGCCATGGCTTCCTGTTTCACAGAAATATAAATAGGAGGGAAAACAAAGGCCAAATTCCCTTAATCATCCATCACAATGAGAAAAACCAAAGAATATACAGGTGCATCTCAATAAATTAGAATGTCGTGGAAAAGTTCATTTATTTCAGTAATTCAACTCAAATTGTGAAACTCGTGTATTAAATGGTGTTTTATTAACA
>NW_015639527.1:475181-497641 GCF_001515625.1 Sinocyclocheilus rhinocerous | reverse complement strand
AGATATTTTACTCATAAGAATTTCTAGGGGTGCCAATAATTGTGTCCAACGTGTATTTGAGAAAAACATTTATTTCATAATGATATTTCCCCCCATTTTAAATTCTTATTATCCAATGAAAGGTTAGATTTTTGTGAATCTTTTAAATAAAAGATCAAAAGGATTAACAATGCAGATTAATTTTCACAGCCTTCTTTGATCATATTTACCAAGGGTGCCGATATTTTTGGCCATGACTATATATATATATATATATATATATAAATTCATGTTCATTATTATGAATTAGAAAAATGATTCTATGCTTAAACACAATCACTTTCTGCATATTGACTGTCTATGTTTTCAAAACAGTTATGCAAACATGCTAGAATCTATCAAAAAACTTAAGACAAGTTATAAGATAAACATTCAATGCTTTAATTTAATCTTGCAAGCCATTTACTCATCACAGTAAAATTATTTCTACTAATCTTCCAAAAAGAACATCTAATTTGTTAAACCGCTTGTGCAAATCAGAGTGCCTGCATGAATATTCATGATGGTTCTTGTCCGTATGGTCTGCAGTAGCGCAGACAATGCAAAAAGAAGTTTGCTTTTTACAAACTACCCCATTGGTAATGTGCATACAAATGGATGTCATTCTATACATCCACCCGTTTAGCTCTGTAAACAATAGTTTTATTATGCATAAATGCATGTGATTTTAATCTGCATAAATGTATGCAAATGTAAGTGTGTGCGTGCATGAGTGAACTTATGCACATCTGTGTGTATGCACACGAAGCTCTCCATTATGGCTAGAGGAATCACCCTCATTTGCATAAGAAAGCAGATGGGCAGATGTGTAGGGTTACGGACTGGACCACTCGGCTGCAGGCAGCATAGACTTCTGTCATTGACTTGTGTCAGACAGAGAGAAATAAATGAACTCAGTTCTATGTAACGATGAGAAGGAGGGTTTGGGGTCACGACCCCTCTCCCTGACCCCTCTGTCATCGACACAGTGAACCCCACACTTTCATTGACTTCACGCCTACTTGAGTTTCCCCCAAAGGAATGACACAGTGTTCATTTCGGCTCACAGCTGAATTACTCTGCCACAAATAAATTGATTCAATATACAGTGCTGTAATCGAAATATCTTATACATTTTGAGAGATTTTCATTCAAGGCGATGTAATGGTATCAACATACAGTGTGTAATATAGTCAAAGAAAGACAGAAATATTTATTTGCTACACTGCTAGGTTGATTGACAGGCTAATATTTAAAAAACAGGACAGGATCGTTGTCATCAATCATGCCTGAGCTGCATAATTTTGCACTTATACACATAAAAAAGCACACAAACACACATTCTAAGTATTAATTAAATTAAAATCTTTTAGTTATTAATAATGGAGTGCATTAATTGAATTTAAATCATATTTAACCTATGGCACGTACATTAAACATGGGGGTGCTTAATTACTGTGATATGGTTATCTACATCTATTTCCTTCTTCAAGCACATGTCTGCAGTACCCTTCTTATAATCATACTGCTGAAGAAGTTGAGAAGGGTCATTTTGAAGTCATTTGCATATGCATGTGAACACCATTGGGTTGCCAGGTCTTTGGAGAACCCGCCTTTCCTGCGCTAGTCACCTTCACACATGCAGATGGAGTCGGTAACTGATTTCCATGCACGTTTTGATATGTACATAACTCTGCATATCATCCGGAGCCACGGGGGCTATTAAAACCCTGGATTAGCTTGTCAGCGACAGGGAGGAGTTGTGGAGGGTATAGAGTGAATAAGTTTGTGTCTGATTAAGCTTGAGGGAGCTCATCTGTCCGCCCAGGAGCAGAAATGACAGTCATTTGCTGCTACATGACACATCGCTCCTCACAATGTTATTCATAGCCTGACGTTCTGAAGGACTGATGCAGGGGAGAGAAATCTCTTGAAATACTGTGAGAGGGAGAGACAGATGGAGAGACATATAGATTAGGTGGAAGGAGAGAAGAAGTGGTGTGTGATGAAGATAGATAGATAGATAGAGAGTCTCTTTATCTGATATTATCTTATCTTCCTCTGCTGATCTAAAGCTTGACCACCTGAACTGTCTCAGGCTGCAGTGAAAAGGTCAGATTTAATCATGGGTGGTTGAGGAATTAACCTCTGTCACTTTAAAAGTCACTTTTGTGTGTGTGTGTGTGTGTGTGCGTGTGTCTCAGTACATATGATTAGTGTGTTAATGATGGTGGAAGCCTTTGGAATGGGCACAGATGTGGGGCTGATTTGCATTCCAGGTTGTATTATGACTGAACATAGCTGGATGTGTGTGTCCATGCTGTTCCATTTATATTGCATATCTGACAGTTGAGGAGGGAGGTGCTAAGATTTTATTAGCTGATAAACTGTAGTACAATGGACCTAAGTCACAGCGAAAACAATTCTGGAAAGAAGTGCTAAAAGTAACAAAAACATGTTCTCTATGTGTACCAGAAACCAGCTTTCTATAACTGCATTGGATAAACATGTGATTATATAGATATGAACCACTTGTTTGCTTTTACTCTGGCATCTGAGTTCTATGCAAAACTCAATACCAAAACCTTTTAATGAACAAACACTGTAAGAATTTACAACTGTTATGAATCCAGAACAGACGCACAGGTGAGTAAGTAGTACTGTAACTGAGTTATTCCTTTTCATAATTTACCACGATAAATTAGTTCCTATCCATCTTTATTGATTTTAAGATTTGTTAACATTTTACTAATGTGAATGAATAACTGGAAAAATAAAGTTCAAATCTTATTTATACATAAACACCCTTTACTAAAATCTACCATGGTAAATATACTGTATGGTTACAATGCTATATATTTCTGAAGGATTTGTCTAAAAAGCATTTTTTGAATCTTTTCTTCTTTTATTCCAGTTATTCATTCACACAGAATGAATGTTGACAAATCTGGACATGAATGAAGATGAACAAGCACTAAAGCATGATAAATGTAGGAGGTTTGCAGCCCTAAAGATGCCTTATTTAAGCCCGGAGGGACTAAAAGACCCATGAGATGAGGGAGGGCTGAGCCCACTTGACCTCTCTGAGCACACAAACACATTCATTAGCACAGCGGGATTAGAACACGGCCCCGTTACCCCCGACAACAACACAGCCAATTAGAGAACATGGGATCAGCCCATCAGTATGGATTAATAATGGACAAAAAAAGTAAAGTAAAATGAAAAAAATATACAGCTCTTCTGTGCTGCATCATCGTGTAGACACAAAAGCTACATGAAATAACTTTATAAAACTAAGCGTAAATACAAAATGATGTATATACTAAAGTACAGTGCATTATAGAAAAGCTGACTTGGCTCTGACTGAATCAAACCTGCAAAATTATACTCCCTCAAATATACAGTATGTTTGCGAACAAACTAATTGAGATTTATAAAGCGAGAGGACGGCCTGTCACTGCCTCTGACACACAATGAAACCGAGTGGCCTCATTAAAATGTGTATATTAGACCCATTCACACACTCAACACATAATAGAATGCTGCGTTGACGTGAAAGCACAGGAATCCATTGGAAACCTCGCAACCACGGCCTCAGGTGCAATGCGCTTCCTCACATGGCAAAACTCATTTGCTGCCACTATTCATTGTAGATTCATGAATTTATATTTGTTGTCAGATTAGTCACTGAAATAAGCTGTCATGACAGGCTGGACTGTCACCGAAAATTTCATTTTCTTGCATCGGGTCAATTACCATTCCGAAAAACAGAAAACTTTACACAAACTGAATCAAAGGGGTCTGGACTTTCATTCCAGCTAGAGCTGGGACGAAAACAAATGCACAAAGCAGACTTTTCAATCAAAAGCACCAAATATGACAATCGAAATGCCGCAACAGAAAACATAAATGAAGTTGTTTCATCCTCAACAAAAAGTCACACTGGTTAGCGATGCATTAAACAATTGAAAAATTGCATTAAAAAACAATTGTTTATTTAGCATTTTTTATTGCATGGCAATACATAAAGTCAGATTTTTTTTTTTTCAGATATGTCTAGAAAATGAATGGACATGCACGGAGGGAGTGAAAGACTCATAAGATGAGGGAAATACAACAACAGCTAGCGGAAATTAACTTTTTTACACCATATTCATAAATCATACCATTCTCAGCAAAAAAGCCAGATGCAGACACATTGGTCAGCTATGCATTACCACAAGAGTCCTATAGACACTGTCTCTGTGAATTCACCATTCCTTCCTGGATTAGTTATCAGGCACTATTGATTTCCCCCCGTCTTCGATTAGTTGAGAGGACCGGCAGCCGGCTGAGTACTCATTTCATAGAAATCAGCACATCGTATTGGTGAATGCAGTGGACAAACCCACTGGTTATCAGCACAGATATGAAACACACAAAGCTCATCTCTTGATTTACTCATAAGCACGTACACACACACACGCACAAGTACCCAGAATCTCACACATAAACCCAAAGCGTTTCCTGAAGCTATTAGATCAACTTCTATATTCATTTTAGGCAAATTATAAAAAAAATACTTGCGCAAAATGAATACTGAAAATGCTAAGGAATACAGTGCAAAATGTATTTACGCAATGACAGTATATTCAGAAAGATCTCAATAAGCTCAAAACACACAGGAGGCCAAACACACACACAGCATGATGCAAAATTCAAATTCATATCTGTCAGCAGATGGAGAGGTGCTGCCCAGAGCTGGGCAGTGTGTGTTCAAGTGTGTTTTGTGCTTTCAATCAGTGCAGTGTTGGCAGTGTTTGCGGAAAAGGACAGGGGGAGTATTGGTTAAGATCATGTAGCATCCAAACTCCCTCTCTCACACACACACACACACGTGTGCGCGCGCGCAGAGGGAGCAGAGGTCTCAATGGTGCTACAGTCTCAGTATTATCATTGCTCACTAAATCAGATAACACAAGCTATGATAAGCTTCTTTTCAGAGGTACATTTCAAAAGCAAATTTACCTCCTACATGACCATCTCTGGAAAAAAATCTCTTTCTTCTCTCTCTGTATGAAACTGTACATTGAAACAGAGCAAGGAGTCTAGAGCACATTAAGTTAACCATCAGGATATGAAGAGGAGTGAAAGAGACACAGACAACATGAAAGAGAGAGGGGTGGAAATGGAAAAAACAAGATTCTGAAAAAGAAAAAAAGAAAAAGATGGGAGGATGAAGGAAGGAAAGAATGATGAAAGGAAGTAAATAAAAGAACGAAGGAAAGAAAGAAGGAAGAGAGTGACTAAAGGAAAAAAGAGTGACTAAAGGAAGAAGGAAAATAGTAACTAAAGGAAAGAAGAAAAGAATGACTAAATGAAGGAAGAAAAGATGATGGATGGATGGAAATAAAGAATTATGGATGGATGGATGGATGGATGGATGGAAAGAAAGAAAGAAAGAAAGAAAGAAAGGAGATGGATGATTGAAATAAAATGATGGATGAAGGGAAAGAAAGAAAGAAAAGAGATGGATGGAAGGATGGATGGATGATTGAAATAAAAATGATGGATGAATAGAAAAAAGAAAGATGAATGATGGATGGATGGATGGATGAAAAGAAAGAAGGATGGATGGATGAAAAGAAAGAAAGAAAGAAAGAAAAGGATGGATGGATTGAGGAAAGGAAAGGAAAGGAAAGGAAAGGAAAGGAAAGGAAAGGAAAGTCAGATGTTCTTAACAAAAGATGAGAATGAGAGCTGATGGAACAGGCAGCATGTGAGATGACAGTAAGTGAGTGAGTCAGTCTGTCAGCTGAGCTTCTGCACAGAAAGAGAGTTTGAGAGATTGAGAAAATAACCATACGCGTGATAAGAATGAATGGAGACGTGTGTTTAGGAAGTATGTGCTATTGATCTCAACACTGCCACATGCATCGTGAAAGCTCATTAAACGGGCATCAAGGTAAAATAACCTCCTCCTAACTACCTTAACACATACTCACTCAGCTCTCTGTCATTACCTCCACTGAGCAGAACTCCACAGCGGGAGATTCCCATTACACACACTGCTTAAAGACACTCTGTGACAATGGAGGAAATGCATCCATACAGATTCACCACATCATTCATGTATAGAAAGCTTCTATAAGGGATAACTACATTTCAACAGGACTTTTCAAATCAGATCGTCAAGGCACTGCTGGTCAGGACAGTTTGAGGGATTCAATATTGTTCTTATTTAATATTCTGTGTAGATCTTCAGCTGGATCCATGCTCAATTGATTACAAAATTAAGTTAAGCATCCCATCAATATTGAGCCACACTGAGTGTGTTTGGCTGATTGTGGTTGAGAAACTAAAGACCATGAAAGCTTTAGACAAATTCAATGAATCAAATCATTTCAAGCCCAAATTCTTACCTAATAACTTTCTTGTATAATATAGTGTAGGTCTATTTAAATCAAATTTGCTCCAAAAGTGGTAGCTCAATGCTTAACAAGTATCTCAGAATCTAGCAAGCACATTCATTCTAAAAAAAACAAGGTATAAGAAACGGTTATCAAATTATATCTAATAAAAAAAAAGCTACTCATCTGATACACATTCCTAACCTGTACAACATAAAGCAAACTTTTTTCAGATGATCTGAGAAACGTAAGATCTCAGATGCACAGTGATACATAATACATCAATCTCAGACTGAAAGCTATATCTCAGAATAAAAAAAAAAACTTTAAGACTTTACAATAAGGCTCTATTTAACACAAACTAACAATAAACAATACTTTCATAGCATTTATTAATTTGGGCAGGTGTCAATTTATAAAATTTTATTGTCATTGACATTGACAATTTATTGTCAATTAAAACATTTTAAAATTAAAAGATGTATTTCAACATTGTTTAATGCTTGAATATATATTTATAGTATTTGACACACACATATACTTACATGAATACATGTAAATATATATTTATTTAAGTCAAAAATATTATTTAATATTGCTAAATCAACCTACAAACATAAATTTATACCACCAAAACTACTTTAAAACAGGTAGAAATATCTCTGTATGTAATAACTGCAGGTTACCACTTTTTGTAGTGAGTAGCATTACCATATCTTTAATATATAATGTTATTAATGAATATTTATAATTTAGCATTAACCAAAATTCAAAGTTAAGTATACAGCCTTATTGTAAAGTGTTGCCATTATCATAACTTGACTCTTTTAACTCAGTGAAACACTGAAGAGAAAGATAGCCCTTACCATTGAGACCAGTGAAGTTAGCCCAGTCCAGCAGAGACGAGTTGAATGACGGGATGGAGGAGATGTTGAAGAACAGGCCGGTTCCGTTGGTGGCATCACGGATGGTATCGGTGAACAGATTCATCTGTAGAAGCGTCTTTATCAGGTAGCGCAGCATCTCTGCTGTAGCTGCGGAGGGACGCGGACCCTCTTTCTTTTTATGTGCTCTTCTGTGTCTCCTGTAACGTGTTTGACAGTCCTCTCGTTCTAAGAGTGAAGCTGAGAGTAGATGTTAGAGTTCCTTGCTCTTCAAAGTCTTATTTCCTCAATTCAGTCCTATTGGAAACAATCAGGTGTTGATGCATGAAAATGACAATAAAAGTCCATTCAGGCAGAAGAAGAACTTTTCTCATTAGTTGTCAGCGCCGGGAGGGATGTCTCAATGAAGGGGGGCGCCCCTCTTTCATCCTTCTGTTGTTCTTCTCTTGTGGAACGTGTTAAATTCGTCCTGGTCTTTTGTCCTTTGTTCTGGAGTCACATAACTTCACACACGTTTGTCCTTCTGCACAATAACACCTCGCTGGTGTGAAAGAATCTGGCTATCTGATGACCCTTCGGAATCGCTGCTCTTTTTCCCCACCCCTCCCACTATCCCTTGCTCAGTCTCGCTCTCCCTCCTCCCTCAGCCCTCCCTCCCCTCTTCCTATCCTCTGGCTTCCCGTGATGGTGTGATTGAGTCCCCAAGGGTCACCGAAAGAAAGGAGAGCAGGTGCTGTTGGCAATAAATGTTTAATTATTGGATTAATAATCATCTCTGGAGGCATACATAAACAGGATGATACACTGTCCCGCCAGTGGATCCATACACATGTGCGTGTATTCCCGCAGATGCACACGCAAACAAACAAACATGATGCAGCAAAAACTCCAGTCGTCTGGCAATATGGCAAAAACTGATGTGTCAATTACTGCTACATTGTCTTTTCACAACAAGCAGCCCACTGTGATCTCACACTGTCATGTGCTCCTACAGTAATAGACTTATTCCACAAATTCCACTTTAGAGAAATCTCAGAGGGCTCAGCTGTGTGTTGGAAATCCTAAAAGAGGATATTTTTCTGAAGTGTTGTTCTGGGTAACAGTTGGAATCAGTGGAATGTTTTTTTTTTTTTATTCCATATTTTATGTTTTGTTTTATGAATCCAATCTGTGGCAGTTTCTTCAGTCGAATTGTAGTTACGAGTGCTTGCTTAATACTTAGATATTAGATATTTAAACAAACCCCTAACTGCAAGTATTATACTTGTTTCTGAAACATAAATGTCATGAGTGATACCTAAAGTGGTGCAGCTTGTTGTGCATATCAGACTTGCAATTTTCACCCAGCGGACGATAAAACAGTTGAAAAATTTGTGCAGTTTTATAAACGATAGAGGTTAACCAAAACCATACTATGTATAATGTATTTTTGGTTGACAATGATTAAGACTAGTAATAGTAATAGTAGTTGTAGTAGAAGTATTAAAAACAATTATAAAAAACTTAATAAATAAAAATATATAAAATAAATATACATAAAATATAAAATAAATAAAAATATAAAAATCAATATTGTATTGAAAACCATTTTAAAATAACTTTGCATAAAATAAAAATTAAATAAAATATTACAAAATGTAAAAAAAAAAATACACAAACATTTTTTTGGTTAAAATAAAAAAATAAACTTAAAAAATGTAAAAAATACATATACACACACAGACATACATATGGGTGGACATTTGACTTGGGCCATAAGCAACCACAACACCCTAGAAACAGCATAGCAACCACACAGCAACAGACACTCTGAACGCCCTCACAACCACCCTAACATTGTGGTGGGGTCTTATGCACAGACAAGGTCCATTTTTACAGTTAAAAATATGTACAGTTTGCATTTTCTGTGTTCTTGATCTTTAAAAACAACAGATGCCTCCTTTGTAAGCAACTATCAGATTGAGAATCAAATGGTGTTTCAAAGGACACCGAATAAAGAACATCTATTTCCTCCATCTGTTTTCTTGCGCACATCACCATATGCACAGGACCGAATGGTGTCATTCCTGTGAGAAAAAGCTTTTGTGCATGTCCACACAACACTCAGCAGGAGGACGCTGGGATTGTTGCGTGTGCATGCATGTATGTATGTGAATGCGGTCTCACTGGACTCATGTGCTATGGATACGGCGCTTGACAGGATCAGTGTGCTGCCCATTAGTGTGGCCCTTCCCCTGTTCATCGCGAGACAAAGGGACGCAGCCGCGGTACAAAGTAAGCGTGACGACCCCCATCAAGCACTTTCGGAGAGCAAGTTTTCAGCCCAGCCCCCGTTTCTGTCAGTGATGTTTTGTATTCATGGGGTAGTTGTGCAAAAGGCTTCAGCACAGGGTGCCAATCTTCACAGAGTAGGGGGATTTCATAGACTACTAGGACTACTGCACAGTGAGGGTATCAGTTGGTAATACCATGGTACTTTGATATAGTCCATGGTGCTGAATGACTATCGCAATCATATAATATGGTACTCACACAGTTTTTCAAAGAATATTTACATTTATGCACTGAGCAGACACTTTTATCCAAAGCAACTTACAAAAAAAGAACAAAAGCAAAAGCAAATAGCAAACAATATTTATAATATACAATGCCAGATTTATTAGACAACTAGATTAGGAAGCAACCTTCACAATTCTCAATTATGGTTCATTTAAGTACAGTATATAGTATATATTTGAAGCATTAATTCAAAGTGACCTACAATGACTTTGATGAGAAATGACTGAGTTCTTTCCTATAGGACTAAATGTAAAGATGCTACATGAGCAAAACGTCACTCTTTAATGAACTTTGATCCTGAAAACTGCCATTCACTTACACAGCAGTTTCCTCTGAATGCACCACAAATAGCTCATCGGCTTGTCAATAGATGTGATATGCACTGAATGTGGTTGCTATGGAAATGACTAGCTATCCATAACCTAATTCTCTAGGAAGCATGAAACCAATACAGTAGTCATTCTTTTGCAGTGTCAAACTTTAAAGCTTTGTGTGAAGTCAAAAGACATGCGCAACTTGCATGATCATCACTTAACGTTTCATCCTCTTAACATGCTGCTGATGTGCACAGTAGTTCAACAAACAACCAAACCTGACCCATAATACATGAAATCTTACATGTTAAAGATGCAAAACAGGCACCTTTAACCATTTCAACACCAAATGGTGCTGAACAATTTATATGGAGCATAAAGCATGAATAATAAAAAATCATCAGAAATAATGCTCTCCCTTTGGTTAGGGAGAGCATAATGATCTTGTTATGATCATATCTTCTCCTCTGCGGACCCCAGGGGAGTTATTTATCTTTCAAGGGTACTAATACATGTTATAGTGCCACAAATTCACATTTTACAGAGGAAGTCCCAAAAAAAGTTAATTGTTGCTCCAATCCAACAGAATTTTTTTTTTTATTAAATTAAAGGTGCAATAGGTGATTGTCTTCAGAAACATTTTTTGTTATGCTGGTTGAAAGTCTCTTCACATCCCGATAGCAATCATTAAGTTAAGTGGTCTAAATGTATTTGTCTGTATTTATATATTCTGTGGAAGGCGTAGGATCAAGAAATGTTCGTCCAATCAAAACACTCGGTCCGAGCGTTTTAATATGCTTTCCTACCTGCCTGTCAATGTATGTATTAGCATACAGGATACGTCATCAGCGCGTTCACGCACGCTGTGCAGACAGAGCGAGGATAGCAGGCAAACATCAACAACCCGATCTTCCTTCCTGGTATTGTAGTACTTTTAAAGATACTAATACTGGAAAAATGTTCCAGTTAACCTGAATTTAACCAACATATAGGTGGACGGATGCTTTTGGCTATTTAGTGTATATCTCAAAACTAAGAATGCAAAGTCCATACTAGGGAATTCAAGGTTTAAAGCATCAATATCCAAAAGAAAAAGGAGACAAAACTCCTCTGGTTCATCCTCAGAATATGTATTAATAAATGCAACATCCACACTAACACAGGATTAGCTCATCATTGCAGCTAACACATCACTGCAGACAGAAGAACTTTATTTAATGCCATTTACCAGGCTGTTAGCAGCGGCGCCTTGCTGTCTTAAAGACGGGAGGGTGTTCAGTTTTCTGCTCTCTCTCAGGAATCCTATAGTCCTTTAGAAATGGCCCCTAACAGTCACATCACGACTAGAGAGCTCTGTGAGAGAAATCGATACTGCGCTCAAGACGGCAACAACGCCATTTTCCCTTTACCTGCTCAACACCATCACAATCGAAGACTCATTACCACAGATTCTTCCACTCTCTCCGAAGACTCCAGAGCAATCAGTCTGAGTCAATTAAAAGACACGTGGACCAGCACCTCATTGATAAAACTTTACACCGCCGGAAGAGCAAAGAGGCATTGCAGGCTTTGTTTTCTCAAAATACTATTAGACTTGTTCTTTGTGATATCAGCTGCCAGAGATTTTCATTTGTGTTTTTGTGTTACCAATTGATCCCATTGACCTCTACGGCTGCTGCTGTTCATTGTTATAGTCTTGAATGTCTACGAACTAGGGCTGTCAAATCAACTAACAATTTAAATTAAAATAATTACAAGATATCAGATTAAACTATCAAATTAAACTATATATATATATACACAGTATATATCAGGGGTGTTCACATCTGCATTACATTCAGCATATATTATGTCTCTCTTCTAAATGGGAAGATACTAAATAATTCATGTGGCAAAACAGAAGGTTATACACATGATTTAAGAGCAGAATAATCAGTGGGTATGTTGACATGTGAGCTCGCACACACACAGCAAGCTGACACATGCCATCCTGTTCGTGGCAAAACAGAAGGTTAT
The DNA here is from genome assembly GCF_001515625.1 of Sinocyclocheilus rhinocerous. Taxonomy (NCBI): domain Eukaryota; kingdom Metazoa; phylum Chordata; class Actinopteri; order Cypriniformes; family Cyprinidae; genus Sinocyclocheilus; species Sinocyclocheilus rhinocerous. The sequence continues at coordinate 485,458 of NW_015639527.1, read as the reverse complement.
ACACATGATTTAAGAGCAGAATAATCAGTGGGTATGTTGACATACCCATTGACATATAGAGATGTGTCTGGTCGGTCTGGGGTGTGGACGTGGGGGACATATTCTCTCAAAAGACCTCCAGCTAAGATAATAAAGATCACCGCCAGCATGCCAAGCTGTGCCAGGGCTGTCTGAAGCAGCTGTGCCCGGGTCTGGTATACCTCTCTGCTGGGATGCTTATGTTATGGATCTGTCATGAGGTTTGGATGACGCGCTGGACCTGGTTTTGTGTGAAGTGGGACCATCTGACAGATTGGTGATCTCAGGGAGCCCAGAATTCAGGTGCAGCCACCAGGTCCCACAGCTGGATGTAAAAGCTCCAGCAGGGTAAAAACCCTTTTTGTAATTGGGCGTCTTTGGCTCTGGCACAAACAAGTTCTGACCTTTGATGGCTAAGCATTTGGTCTTCCTCATCATTAGGCTGCTCTGCCCATATGCCAAGAGATATAATTGGTCCTTTCCTCCTCAGTCCAGCTCGAGCAGAACGTTCATTGTCTCTCGAGACAGGGAATGCTTCACCATGGAAAGGTTCTTCACCAGTTCCTCTGCTTCTACAGACCAGTTGTGTTGACAAGCACATATGTAACCTGCTTCATCATTTTGAGCTGTTTATGCACTGAATAAAAATATTTCTAATGATATAATTATCATGTCTCTACTCCAAACCATAGTTGAGATATTATTATTTAAATGATTGCCATCATAAAAACTTTTGAGAAAATGGCCTCTAAAGAGTTCACATAATTACAGACATAGGGGATTTATTAAAAATACAAAAATAATGAAGACATCAGTTACAGAAAAAGTACAAATATAATGCATTAATATTATAGTGAACATATTTAAAGTTGCATCACACCAGCGCAATTTTGAAGAAATTTTGCACCCAAAAAAATCTACTTTCAATAGAATAGCAAAGTCGTAGAATAGCATTCTTTGGCCCTCTCGTGAAATTCTCGATCATGTGGATTCCTATTAAAATTACTAGATTTCTCCTATGAAAACTATGTGACCTCACCTTAACAACTTACGATTTTACCAACATGCTCGTCTTTTTTTTTCTAGTGCCAAAACGGCAGTTATCATTTGAATGTTGAGATAAAACTGACATAACATGAAAGCATAGACCTTGTTTTATCAAAAACAACATAAAACAGTCAAAAATATTATTTTTTTGCTTATAAATTGCATTTCTCCACAAACGGTATCACAGTAGAGTTTCTCTCACAAGAGTAACATAACCTGGATTTCCTCTTTTGTAGACGTTAAGTCAGGGAGGCAGGTTGGGGTGACAGAAGCAATATGTTGGGGTACCAAGGGACTATTCGCCACTAGGTGGCATGGGGAACACTGAGGGCAAAGGTGCAGAGAGCTCAAACAAACCCTGTGCCTCAGTCAACAGAGTTAACTCTCCATAAACGCAAAGCAAACTCAGCGTAATCGCACAACAATGGCACAATTAGCTGTAACCCCATGGTTATTAGCTTGGAAAACACGCCCCCATGATTCATGCCTTTCAGACGTTTGCATTATCATCCATTTTTTTGCGCCTCAATCCCTCATTTTATTTTAATTCCTTTCTTTTTTCTAAAAAGCTAATTTGTGAAAATGCTAAACACTCATTTAAATATGCATAGAGCAGCACCCCCATCTAAAATGAGGTGCTAATTTAAAAAACCTATAGACCATGTCTGGCTCATGTCTTTGTCTGAAGCTTAGAGCTTAAATCAGCAAATAACTAGCTCTGGATTGAGCAGAGCATTCTGCTTTAGCATTCACGATTTTGAAAGACCTTACAGGTACTTAGCAAAGCACCTCACTCTCCTACAATCAGTGGATCTCGGTTCGAACAGAGGAGAGTTCATCTCAATCAAGGTTGGTGCGACAGAAGAGGGCTCTGTATTGACTGTTGAGGAAAGATGAACTATTTGTTTTTGCTCCAAAGTGAAAGGGAAAAGAGTCCAGTGATTGGCTTTGCTTCGGGAAAAATGCCTTTCGGCGGCTTGCTGAGAAGGACAGACCTCTGCAGGTGAATTACCCTTGTGGAAAATCAATGTTAGTCTGATCAAGTCTCTGTGAAGAATTTCGACTTATTCGCGAGGCAATTTGCCGATGGAACGGCTGTTGTCATTGAGCAATTCCTTACAAAGCACTTCCACACATGTGAGAGATTCCATCTCGTTTGTTGTGTTTGTAAGTCTGCGGTGATGATCAATTGCATTCGGAGAACTGAAAAGTCAGCATAAAATGAGATCTGTTTTAAAAGAGAGTGAAATGCATGTCCATCAATCTAATTGAAATAGAAGGGTGTTTGTTCAACCATAGGCACTTTTTGAAAATAAACTCTCTTAAAACATACCATGCATACTTTCACTGGGTTAATTTGTCTACACACAATGTCAAACAGTGAAAACACATTCAACAAAGGAGAATTCTGTCATTTTCTGTCACTAGAACATTTCCATGACATCACAAATCTTGTGGTGGAAAAGACATAAAAATAAAAAAAATTCTAATAAAATGTCAGACTCCATTGTTTCTTACTAAGGCTAATGAGCTAATAGCTAGCACTATATGTAGCATAAATACACACAGTTAAATCAGATTTTCACTCTTTTTGTATAATCAAATACAGCTTGACGACAGTATGCACAAAAATATTCTGATCACAAGTTTTCCTTGATTTTTCTTGCATTACTTGATTGACTCTCATCTCCTTTTTGTGAGTGTTTTGTTGAGTATATTAAGTGACAAAATACTGATTCCACAAAAAAACTAGTGGTTCACAAAGGTGGAAATTATGCTATAACATAATAAGGGACATAATATGTAATATTTTATTATTTTAAAAAACGTAACAATTTACAACATAAATATTCCATGATTTATATTTATTTAAGCATTTGTTGTAATCAATGCAATTTAAAATACTGATATTATAATTAATATTTTTCTTTTTTTTTTTTAATGGATATGTGAACAATAGATTTTTATAGTGAAAAGTGTGGGTCAGAAAAAAAATCTGTTTATAAAAGACATTTGGTAACAAAAATTAGCAAAAATAAAACTCAAAAGATATGAAGGCAAATAAATAAGCAAACTAACTGCCAACTAAGTTGAAGAAACACCACAAAACAATAACATTACAAATGCATATGCAAACCCTCATACAAATTCCTCTACTTATACAAAGCCCAATTCCAAATGCCGAGAGTATATGAAACTATGACAGCATTAGATCCATAGCTCCATTGTTGATGAACCCGTCTGTCTATTGTTCACCCTACACAGAGACATCAAACCGCCCATCGGGTCTGTTAGAAAAACAGTGTATGCACAATGTAATATGAACACCATGCATCACCAGTCAGCTCTGGCCAGGGGCCCGTCCCCAACAGCTGGGTCCCCTCCGCAGGGCTGGCGGGAGGGGTAGAGTAACAGGTAGCATCCCCAGGTGCTCAAGCTTCAGTGGGGTCGCTAACCCATCGTGCAGAGCGCTAGCAAAGCTGCGCTTAATTAGCCGAGAGGGAGCCCCCATTGGCCCGTAATGGGCCAGTTTGTGAAGCTCGAATGGGGTACGCTGAGGAAAAGATGAAGAGATGGGGGGAAAGGAGGAGGGGGGCTCTCCTAAACCCTTCTCTGCATTATGGATTTGCCCATCTGGCCAAGTGAAGAAAGTCCCATCACCGGACGAGTTAAACAAAGACTGAGGTAGAGGGGGGCGTTTCCGAGATCACACGCTAAATTACAGTGGCCGTCACTCAACTATTGTGTATCTGATGGGCTGGCTATTCACAGCTGGGCTGGCCAAATTGTTCTTTTATACTCTTTTATAACCCTTTATTGAAGCCAGAGGGGTGAGTGAATGATTAACGGACGGGACAATGAGGTTTGCTCGTCTTCAGCCTCTCTGACTCAATTTAATTCGCTTATTTTTTCCATTCCCTCCTTCCCAGATGCAAATGCAAAAGGGCTCGCTTGGTTAACTGTGTCCACAGTGATCACATGCTGGAAAATTAAAAGTTGCTCTGCAGACAATGAAAAGCCTTCCAGTGATTTCGGTAAACTGTTTGTGCTCTTCGGGTTTTTGGCCCATATTTCTTTGCTCTTAGTTTAATTTAGCTTCACACATCAAAGAAACAATTAAATAAATACCAATGCCTGGTGTACACCATTTATATTTGGTCAAACAACATCTAAATAAATCAAATGAAAAGAAAGAATAATAGTTATTTTTCTTTTATGTTTTTAAGAAAAAAATAAACTTAAAAAAAATAGGCAGATATGGTCAAGACGACAACATAAAAATCAAATAAATTATTAAAATAATAAAATAGAGCTAAAAAATAAAACAAACATTATAATATATAAATTAAACTTCTAAAAGCTTTGCCTGGAGTCCTTACCTTATGTCTGTCAAGTGTATATCATTTTTAACATATTTTTAATTTCTTAATGTGTAAAAAAAAATCTAATTAAAAATTACCTTTAAATGACAAACATTGACCAAATAAAAGCACATTTGGTACATGCTGTCTAGCCAGGCCTCCCTCTTTTTGTTTCATCTCTCTCTCTCTCTCTCTCTCTCTCTGATGTCCATTTTGCTGTCCCTCTTAGTCTCCTGAGGGTACAAGCTGCTTAACAAACCTCTCGAATGAGGCTTATCCTCCTCAAACTCACCTACCCCTCTGGACCCCAGCCTGCTGAAGTTTGGGGGCAATTATAGGGGAAGCAAGAGGCTCTTTTATTAGTTAAACAAATGAAGGGACCAGCTGGTATAGGCTCCATCACCCGCTGACATCCTCCAGGTACAGACTGAGACCTGCCATGGCTCTTCCCTCAGATCTCTCACATTGAAACTATTAGGAAACAGCGCCGAGGCAAAGGCTAACAACTTTCAAAGGAAATGACAGGGCTATAATGATATTTCTTACAGATCTGAAGACTGCTTTAGTGCAAGAGAACAGGAAAAATCTAGGGTAAAATTTGGTTCTGAGGTCAAGCACCAAAGGCAGACAAAAATTATTTCAAAACCAATTTACAGGTCAATGACATATAAGAGAGTCTATGATGAAGAAAAGGAAAAATATTTTTAAAATTCTGTGCCAAGTACACTTTCTATTCAGTTTCATATAGTTTAAAAAAACTTTTATACTATTTTCAACAAAATTTCAATTGCTGTAACCATCAAGTAAAAATTAGTTGCATATTTTCCTTACATCTTATATATAATATGAAAATGTATACACATTTTCATATTATACAATAAGACGTAAGGAATGTATACACATTTTCAGTTGTTTTAGTGTATTTTTCAGGGGAAAAAGTATAATGAGTGATTAATTTATAAGTATAATTTAGGATATTTGATTATTTTAGGGGTTTTTTATATTTGGGATAACCTGAACCTTCCTTACCTTGTCATAAAAACTCAAATTATCTGATATTTTAAGAATATTACTGACCTTAACACAGTTATGAGGTTATGCAGGGATCCTTTATATGACATCATTTCCTGTTTAATGGACAGTTAAATCACCCAGACAACTTGGACTTTGCAAAGAATATCAAAATGAAATTTTAATTCTCATCATAGAAGTACTGCCTTTTTAATGAACTTTTGAAATTAAGTTTATCAACAGGAAAAAAATGTTCAAGCTCTTTAAAGTCACATGGATTTTGACTGGCTGTCAATATTTTTATCTTTCATCAGCTGGGGAAAAAAAGTGGTTCCAATGATATCATTCCTGTGTCGTTAAAGCATTTTAATATATTTTTGTTAATGAATTAACAGGCAGGACAAAAAAATTGTTTTAAGGCCAATTCACATATATTCTAAAAAGGATTATTAAAATTTTACTGTTACAGTTATCGTCCTTGGAAGTTTACACTTCTCTTTTGTAAGTTTTAATTTGATAAATAGCACCACATGCCAAAAACATTATGCTGAATGTCTTCTTTTCACAACACACACACACACACACACACACACACAAAGGCTGACAAACTGATTACAGAATAAGAACACAACAAGGGTGAGTGCTGCATCCCAGAGGACCTTGCCGTCCTCCAAACACAAAGCTTATTCCCAAACCCACTCTCACACAAGGAAGAGAGTCTTGTAATTAGGTTCACATCTTTTCATTCACATAATCATCACACCCTTGTCACAATTTGACGCACAATCAACTTTCTGAAGAGGACTGAAGTGCACAGAGCCGACCTATGTGCTCCCGCATACACAAACAAGCTTATATTTGCCAAACACAATTAAAAGTTTCCTTGAAACACACATTGTGTTTGCTCCCTCCTCCGGTGTCATCTTTCGGTTTTTCCGGGAAACAGTAAAGCCGCACTCGCTGGCCATTTTCAAACACTTGGAAAAAGCTACATTGCATTTCAATCACGATGCTCTGTGCATTTCCTTTGTCCTCTATTTGTAGCAATTTGCTCCTGTCTAACAATAACAAAAGCAGTGCTGGAATACCAAATGTGAGAGGGCTCTACCTTATCCAACTCATTACTGCAATCCTTTTTTCTAATAAGAGACTTTATTAAGGCCTTGCCCTTCATTTGCACTCCTTGCAATTCATATAAAAATGTATCCCTCCATTCTACAGTCAGATCTCCAAAAGAACAAAACAAATTCAGATTGTCCTTGGAGCGCAGGGTGAATTAGTGCTTCAAAAACAGCAACTACAACTGTCTCTCACTGGAAATTGTCATATAGTTAGTTAAACTTACAACAGTACTCAAAAAAACACCATGTAATTTGTATGTATGAGCATGTCCACTCTGGAGATGAAAGATAGGTGTTCGTATAAGGCGTGAGGCCTTTAATTACCCGGTTGTTCTCATGGGACACATTACTGAGGGGAATCCATGTGGTCTTTATTAGTGCATTTTAATATTTGGGGGGTTGATATGGCACCGTTTCCTTTACCAGGGGCACATTTGTCCTGCTTTAGGGGGCTTGTGGGGTATCGGTTGAATATGCATGGGCTGGTAAGGTCCGGTCCCCAAGAGCATCAACCAATGACAGAGTGATGGACGAGGATGCCTGGCATCATCCAGAGTGGGGACCAGAGAACAAAGAGCAGCCCAGACCCCCAGACTAATGAAGGGGCCATGCTAATGAGGGACATGCCAACACTGGGGAAAAGAGTTTCAGAAGCAAGAGATGGAATTCTGTGACCCTTTCTGGAAGATGACATTCCAGGAGAATTCCTCAAGATGAATACATAATATAGTTGGTTAAGTGCTCGGATGACAACTTGGTAGAGGGTTTTGACTTAGACGGTAAAAAGTTTACCTTTTAAGTTCCATGCACTAGAGGTCGGGAGTGAAGACTGAAAGTTATGCAGTATCCATAGATATTTACTGTTGTAAGTGGCAGCGTGTGATGAGTCTCTTGGATATTAATTAGCTGATTGTGAATTCAAAACGACAATCAGGTTTTGTTGCTGTAAGGCGCATAGACTCTTTTGTTTTTCTCGCTCTCATTCGGACTCCACCTATTACACACACACACACACTCAATAAGCACATATCCAGACAAATAATGCAAACTCTGGAGCAAGGGTTTCAAATCGGGGTCCGGGGACCCACAAAGGACCAACAAAGCAGTGCTAGAGGTTAAAAAAAAGAGTGAAAAAATACAAAAAAATTTTTTACAAACAAAAGTATTTTTAGGGCTGTCAAAGTTAATGTGCACTTGATATACACTACTGTTCAAACGTTTAAAGTATTTATTTATTTATGAAAGAAATTAATACTTTTATTTAGCGTGGATGCATTAAATTGATCTGAAGTGACAGTAAAGACATTTAAAAAAAATTTCAAGATTTTCATCAAAGAATCCTGAAAAAAAATCATTTCACAAAAAAAAAAAAATAAAGCTGCACAACTGTTCTCAACACTGATAATAATAAGAAATGTTTCTTGAGCACTAAATCTGCATATTAGAATGATTTCTGAAGGATCATGTGACACTGAAGACTGAAGTAATGGCTGCTGAAGAGTGCCATCAATCAAATTTGCCCTAGTATAATGACAACAAAAAAGCCAATTATTTATTTTGGGAAACAATTACTTAAATTAGTTGTTTTTGTAACATTATACATAATTTCTTAGTATAAATGGATTTTTAAATGCGAAACTGCTTTCATATTTTAGCAAGGATGTCCCTCAAATATTTGGAAGTCCTTGGCAAAAGTTTAGAAAACCCCTGCTTTAGAGAACACATAGACATGAACAAAAAAGTAATTCATTTTAATGGTGAAGTGGTGAAAGTGCTGGACAAACCTTTTGGGGAAAATTATTGTTGCAATTCCACCTGGTGCCACTAGTCATTTTCTCAGTTCAAAATTCATAGCTAAACAAAAGTCTTAATAATGCAATCCCTTGATATTATTTCTAGCTATGGCTTCTTTGCTTGCTAAATTATTCCAAACCAAACAAACATTGACTTTTCTAATCAACAAAAGCACCATCATATCTGATGAATGCAATTAGATCCTTTTGAAATAGGGCAGGATTAGACTGTGAATGAGACAACAATGCCACACAAGTGCTCCCTGACCTTTCTTTGCAAATGCGAGCAAGCCCTCCAAAGCAGGTCCTCATGCCACTTTACACAACAGCGGCCGATAGCATGACTACAGATAAAATTGAAAATAACAACAGAACATAAGTCTAAGAAATAAAGGTTCTAAAACCAATTTGCTGACCTTAAGAACCTAAAAATGTAACTTCAAGTGCATTTTAAATCTCCAAAAGAAGCATGCAACTAAAATGTGAGTGATGCTTACCTATCTTCAACATTCCGCCACGATGCTATGTTGTCGTTGCTAGGGCATTGCCAAGTGGTTGCTAGGTAGTATTTTACAGGCTGAAGTCAAAAGAGCCCACCTATAAATCTCTATATTATTCTGGTCCTATTTCAATGCATTTTTTGCCTTTTATTTGCCAAAATTATAAGGCCATCTTTCCTTCACAAGCTGCACCATTTGAGCCTTCATTAAATTAGTTAGCCGAAATAGTGCAGGACGATTCATGCAGTATAGTTCAAAAGTGGAAATAAAGGTATAACAAAGAGATGTAATGTTTACAGTAAATGTTTATAGTCTGAAGGGTCATTAGTGCATGCCGTTAATCAAAGGCAGGGGGAAAGGAAGAGCCCCGGTGGGCCTCACTGCAGCCCCTCTGTTTCCAGCCCCTTTTAATTAGACTCACAGCAGGGCCACCGTACCCACACACGTGCCTCTCTGTCTCGCTCTCTCTCATCACTCTATCATCCGCTCATCCCCTCCACCCAGTATATGAGTTAGTGTCTGCGAGCCCCAGTGGGGCCAGGACATAATCATAGTCATGTGCTCAAAAGAGCATTTCCCTGCCACAGTCTGTCAGTAACCAATATTAAATAAGAAAAAGTGCGACAAACCATCTGAATTTCAAGTAACGATAAAATAAAGAGGATTATATGAGGATTTAAATAGATTGTACACGACTCAAAATGCCTCTTCTGTATTTGTTGAAAAACACAGCTAAGTGAAACTTAAAAAAATACCTGTCCGTTTTGGGATAACGGGATGCCTATTACCAAAGGGAAGGATAGAAAGTGTTGCTGGCCATCTGCCCAGTCCCCTGCGCGCTGACATTTGGCTGCAGACCTTTAACCCTGTTGGAAAATGTCATGCCACAGAGTTTTCACCCCAGGACAATGACCCCTCAACCCCTGAAGCAGAATGACACCAGCAATACAATGTGATTCATTAATTATGATTTTCAAGAAAACAATGGGACACTTTTGACATCTTACAACTCAAGTATCTCAACTTGACTCTGGAAAACCTCAACTGAGCTCATTTTTGCCGATTAAATGGCAACTTTTGATCACGTCAGGAGTATTGAGTTTAGGCTTTGAACGGTTAAATACTGTACACATACTTGTATCCTTGTAAGCACAGTAATTTAAGTCTTAAATGAAAGCAAACAGCTGAAAAAGAAAACACACGTGCAACAGTTTATTGGATCCGGGCAGCTCTTAAAGTGACAGCACACTGTAAAAAATGACCGTGAATTTAACGGTAAAAGACTGTAAAAATGCTACAGTAAAAACCTGTTAAATGGTTAACGGTAAATTCCCCTACTATATACGGTGAAAAACTGTATTGGACATTACATGTATTGGACATTAATTTTACGGTAGTATACCGTTTTTGGAAGTGAAAAAAAAC
>NW_015639527.1:472068-474028 GCF_001515625.1 Sinocyclocheilus rhinocerous | reverse complement strand
ATTCAGTGCCATCAAATTTGCCCTAGTATAATGACAACAAAAAAGCCAATTATTTATTTTGGGAAACAATTACTTAAATTAGTTGTTTTTGTAACATTATACATAATTTCTTAGTATAAATGGATTTTTAAATGCGAAACTGCTTTCATATTTTAGCAAGGATGTCCCTCAAATATTTGGAAGTCCTTGGCAAAAGTTTAGAAAACCCCTGCTTTAGAGAACACATAGACATGAACAAAAAAGTAATTCATTTTAATGGTGAAGTGGTGAAAGTGCTGGACAAACCTTTTGGGGAAAATTATTGTTGCAATTCCACCTGGTGCCACTAGTCATTTTCTCAGTTCAAAATTCATAGCTAAACAAAAGTCTTAATAATGCAATCCCTTGATATTATTTCTAGCTATGGCTTCTTTGCTTGCTAAATTATTCCAAACCAAACAAACATTGACTTTTCTAATCAACAAAAGCACCATCATATCTGATGAATGCAATTAGATCCTTTTGAAATAGGGCAGGATTAGACTGTGAATGAGACAACAATGCCACACAAGTGCTCCCTGACCTTTCTTTGCAAATGCGAGCAAGCCCTCCAAAGCAGGTCCTCATGCCACTTTACACAACAGCGGCCGATAGCATGACTACAGATAAAATTGAAAATAACAACAGAACATAAGTCTAAGAAATGAAGGTTCTAAAACCAATTTGCTGACCTTAAGAACCTAAAAATGTAACTTCAAGTGCATTTTAAATAAGAAGCATGCAACTAAAATGTGAGTGATGCTTACCTATCTTCAACATTCCGCCACGATGCTATGTTGTCGTTGCTAGGGCATTGCCAAGTGGTTGCTAGGTAGTATTTTACAGGCTGAAGTCAAAAGAGCCCACCTATAAATCTCTATATTATTCTGGTCCTATTTCAATACATTTTTTGCCTTTTATTTGCCAAAATTATAAGGCCATCTTTCCTTCACAAGCTGCACCATTTGAGCCTTCATTAAATTAGTTAGACGAAATAGTGCAGGACGATTCATGCAGTATAGTTCAAAAGTGGAAATAAAGGTATAACAAAGAGATGTAATGTTTACAGTAAATGTTTATAGTCTGAAGGGTCATTAGTGCATGCCGTTAATCAAAGGCAGGGGGAAAGGAAGAGCCCCGGTGGGCCCCGCTGCAGCCCCTCTGTTTCCAGCCTCTTTTAATTAGACTCACAGCAGGGCCACCGTACCCACACACGTGCCTCTCTGTCTCGCTCTCTCTCATCACTCTATCATCCGCTCATCCCCTCCACCCAGTATATGAGTTAGTGTCTGCGAGCCCCAGTGGGGCCAGGACATAATCATAGTCATGTGCTCAAAAGAGCATTTCCCTGCCACAGTCTGTCAGTAACCAATATTAAATAAGAAAAAGTGTGACAAACCATCTGAATTTCATCTGATTTTCATCTAAGAGGATTATATGAGGATTTAAATAGTTTGTACAGGACTCAAAATGACCCAGCTAAGCGAATCTTAAAGAATACCTGTCTGTTTTGGGATAACGGGATGCCTATTACCAAAGGGGAGGATAGAAAGTGTTGCTGGCCATCTGCCCAGTCCCCTGCGCGCTGACATTTGGCTGCAGACCTTTAACCCTGCTGGAAAATGTCATGCCACAGAGTTTTCACCCCAGGACAACGACCCCTGAACCCCCGAAGCAAAATGACACCCGCAATACAATGTGATTCATTAATTATGATTTCAAGAAAACAATGAGCCACTTTTGACATCTTAAGACTGAAGCATCTCAACTTGACTCTGGAAAACCTCAACTGAGCTCATTTTCGCCTGTTAATTGGCAACTTTTGATCATATGTCTATGGCTTAGATTTTTATTATGAGAAAAAATATTCCAGTACTCACACAAGACTTCTCTAAAATCTCTAAAGAATATATCTTAACAACATACCCATATATATATATAT
>NW_015639527.1:465213-471849 GCF_001515625.1 Sinocyclocheilus rhinocerous | reverse complement strand
TTACACATACACACAAAAAAATATCTCCGATAACCAAAACGATTGTGCATCCCGATTCCCTACCATCCACACTGGTTTTACAGCTCCATGCTCTTACTGAATGCCAAAAATTGTATCATTCGTAGAAATTGTATAATTTTATTTCTCCTGAGGAATTTGAGACACATTTTTTAGACAGAGTTGTAATTGAGTTATGTTTCTTGTAATAACTTTAAATCTTCTGAGCTTTGAAAGAGCAACCTATGAACAATAACATTATCTAGGTTAACTTTGCTTCTGGATCACTGACTTTATGAAGCCGCTACACTGAATGTCTGTACTCTCACAACATAAACCTGAATCAAGCCTTGTAACAAAGTAATCCTAACTGCTCCAACTGCAGACAGCAATAGACACAAACTGAACACCCTCAGCAGGGAGAGATAAGACACACATTCACCACGTATCCTCTTGAGCTTCTATTGTGGTTATCAATCAAGAGCGCACAAAGTCAGGGGACAGCAAGTGAGCCAATTTCCACATGCAGAGCGTCCTCATTATGAGGCAGCTGAAAGGTGTCGACTGAATGAATCACCGTGCAGAGATTTAGAGGGCCGATGTCTGACACGGCATGCTGTGATGGATTTCATACGCCTCAATCACACGCTACGGCCTCGGTGGAAAATTCAGAGGTTGAAATTCTTACTGAAAGCAACAACGATACCTGTGCTTGTGTATTTGGATTTCACGCAAACTTGACTAACTGTTTGTCAAGCACATGTGAAAGTGAACTGGATCAGTCCTGTAAAGACTCTGACCCCATAGACAAGAACAAGCCCAAAAAAAAAAAAATTATATATATATATATTAGTATACATTTTTAAATTAATTGTATTTTAATAAAATATTGTATAAAATCATTGTATCTAAATAATTTTACATTATTACACATTATATCATTATTAACTAAAAAAATAACAAATAAACAATTTGATACAATTATAAAATATATGTATACAATTGTGTACAATTAATTATTTTTATTTATTCAAAATGAACTACAATAAAAATGGTTAAAATATTTTATAACATTTTAAAATATTTCATTAAATAATTGTATTTTGAATATTGTATAATATAATTGTGTATTAATAATCTTACACATTACATTGATTTAAAATAATATTCATTCAAAAACGAAATAAAAAACATTTTATACAATTATTAAATAATTATGAAATGTGCATACAATTCTATGTATAATTATTTATCTTTTTTTTTTTTTTTACAATATTTATTCCAAATTAACAATAATAAAAGTTTGTATGATCAAATATATAGAAAAAATGTTTTTTTTAACATTTTTGAATAATATTTATGGCAGAATGTGCATGGTTATTGTCAAATATTCATTAAAATGATCTTTAAAGTGGACAATAAGAAATGATTAATCAGCCCGGTCTATTGCTTACTTTCAAGTAAATGAAGTTATAGTCAAATAAACCGCAATCTGCTTGCATGCCTTGTCAAATCTACCATGTGTTCTGCAAAACCCCTGCCATAATGAGCAGTGACCGAGGCATGTGAGAGACCAGTGGTCAGTGCAGCTGCTAGGGGTAATGGTGTATTGAACGATGGACAGTGCTGGGGTCAGGGGCCGGATCCCGTGGATCCATTCAAAGGAAGCAGCTGCTCCACACCTGGGCCACAGAGGACCAGAGAACTGACCATCCTTGGCCCTCCTCCAGCCCACGCCACCATCAGTCCGGTTCATCACTCACCAACTACATCAATACAAACCAGAGTAGACTACTCAATCGACTCATTTATCAAACTCATCACCATCTTGATGCCTTTATTGAGTCTCCCTTCACAGTTATTCATTCTGACGGAAAGTTATCAGCACTGATTGTGCATCAAAGAGAGATGTGATGAAATAAATAATTAATCTGAAAAAATGGATATGCTTCACTAAGTGCTCATTTGGGCTTCAAAAGCTCCAAAACAAATAAAAAAATGTTTTCGTTTGCTTTAGGGTCCTTAATTTGCTTTTATGAGACTACTTGTGCATGAAAGGCTGCCTTGTAAATCCTCAAGCTTTTGAAGTGCTGGTCATAGAAAAATCAATGGAAATGAAGTGATTTTCTCCTCAGTTTTCACTCAATCTTATTTTATTTGCAAATGAAGAGGTCCACTGAGGTGAGGGGATAACAGGATAATGAGGGCAACAGCGGCCATCCCTGACCACTCACACAACACTTTAACACCACAAAGCCATCTGAAAATCTGTTTAAAGTGCAGATGAAAGTTGATTTTATTTGTCTACTTTTGTGTTATGCTTGTGATTCCAGCACAGACATAAGAACAACATAGCAACATAGCATAGTGTTTACAATGGGACTACCACAGTGGTTCTCTGAGGCTCCCAGTTGTCCAACACAATATTAGAATCCTGCAGCCCCATAACATTTTCTTATGAAGAAAATGTGAGCATGAAAAAAAACAATGTAAAGCCATGCTAGGATGATATGAGCTGTGTTGCTATGTGGTTGCTATAGAGTGATCTGAGTGGTTTCATATGGTTTCTAGGTGGTTGTTATTGCGTTCTTAGTAGTTGCTAGGTGATTGCTTACTAGCCCAAGTCAAAAAGCCCACAAACAAATCTCTAAGCATGGCTTGGGTCCCTCCATGTAAGCCAGTGGGGCATTTTGCCAATTTTTATCAGTTGCCAGGTTGAAATCAGCGAGTCTAAATGCTTAGGAAAGTACAAATCCCCTCAACATTGCCACAAAGTTTTGATGTAGCATTCATGTCATGCACAAGCAGTACATGATTAGTTAAGCACAGAGGTTTAATATTTAAATGATAATGGTTTTCAAAAAAACATTATACTTTGATGTCTGCAAATAAGACTTCTACAACAAAATTGAACAATGTCAATTGTATCTAAAGAGTTAAAGATGCTGTCCACAATAGGAATCTGTGCAAATAGGAGTTTTGCAAGAGGCCAAATATTCCCCTTACAGATTTCATTAGTGTCCAAGTTGGTCACAAAATGTAACCATGCAATTTTATCTGAAGAGTTAGAGACACTGTCTTATTTACCTTTGTATGGTGAAATTTTGCAGGTGGAATCCAGTATTTTCAATAGAAATCTTTGAAAATGGGAATTTCAAGGAAGGGCAATTCATGTGAATTTGCCACACTGACCAACAAAATATGACTTTTTTTTTTGCAAAATTTCGCTATTGTGACCTGAACCTGACATATTTGTACAGAAAAAAATTTTTGTTTTACAAAACGTAGACGTACATTTGGGCTCGTCTCAAAATATTTTCTACTCTAAGACTCAAATAACCAACCACAAAGCTTGCAGACTTAATTTTTACTCAAGTTGGTCATACAAATTCGCCACGTTGACCAACAGAAAGTGACTTCTGTGTGTGAACTCTGTTTCATACATCACTACACTATTGCCAATGAACATTTTTTTTCTGTGGAAATTCACTAATTCATATTAAACCCGACATATCTGTACAGAAAAAGGGTTTGCCTTGCAAAACGAGGATGTGAAATACTCTTAACAAATCGAATGACACAAAAAAGAAAAAAAAATACAAAGCACTCTGATAATTACACTTAAAATCATCTGGGAAAAAAACTCCATAATCCACTAAACCAGGGCTCTCCAAACTCAGTCCTGGAGAGCCGGTATCCTGCAGATTTTAGCTCCTTGCCTCAACACACCTGCCTGGAAGTTTCTAGAATGCCTAGTAAGACCTTGATTAGCTGGTTCAGGTGTGTTTAATTAGGGTTGGAGCTGAACTCTGCACCACACTGTCCCTCCAGGACCGTGTTTGGAGACCCCTGCACTAAACACTGAACAACAGTAAGCTGAATCTCAAATGATCTGATTGAATGTTTACCAACATGCTATCATGCTCAAACTCGACTCAGAAACGTTGATATCTGTCCCTGACCCGGCTCATTACAAGACTCCTTCTGTAAACAGCAACTCCCTCGACACGCACCGAGACAGCCAATACCAATACAATCTTGCTGAGCCTTGAACTTGGATGCCGTCAATGCCAACATCACTGCGCCGTTCCCATTCACCGTCACCCAGGCGTGACATGGCTTTGGCCCTGACCATGGTCTGTTATTGCACTTGAATATCAGAGCCTGCCGTCATCACAGCCTCTCTCATTAGCCTTGGCCGTGTCCGTTGCGCTCTAATGAGACAAGTCTTTAATGTAAAGTTGCTCTCCGGTGAGGGCCTGCTGATGAGGGAGCACGTGTGTTTTGGAGCCGCCGCTGAATTACCTTGGTGTCTGACTGAGGGGAGACACCTGGGTCTCGCCGCCGGAGGGGGGTTAGCCACGGCTACGGCGCTCCCATGGGGTCAGGTCCCATCTGTGAGAGGTGCTGTGGTAAATTCTCATTGGGACAGCGGGTGGCTGCGTAAGAGACCTCGTCTTTATCTGTCTGATGGGCATGAGAGGCTTTTGTTTGAAGACATGCAGGAGAATTTGAGATGACGGAATAACATAATGAACTAAAGGATGCTGCCCATATGAATCTCTCTGGCATGTGGTGTCATTTTCATTTGTCTGTTTAGGTATTCATTTGGCACGGTCAAGTTGTCGGAGTGGTTTTCCACTCAAGGTAGCGAATGATTACCTATTTACATAAATCAAAAGGTTTGTAAACACTGTATATTAAGTGGAAAATTTATAACATATAACTATAATTCTTTCAATGTTAAAATGGTCTAATATGGACAGACAACTATAATTTAAAAAAACTGTAAAGAAAATGGCTTTTTGCATGTAATGATTTGTATATAAATCATTATTTTGAGTCAAATCTTTTCAATGAAACATTTGAAGTGATGCACAAAACCGCTCTCTGAATTTCCCAGAAGCATTGTTATATGATAAGTTCCATTGTTAGCAAAATGGTTCAGCTATTCAGTGTTTCCCAAAAACATAGTTCCAATGAACTTTTGCAAACAGCGTCACAAAGTTATGCAGTCACAACTACAGCTCTGAACTGTTTTTTAATAAACATAATATAAAAATATCAAATAAATGCTTTTTAAAAGCTCACAATCTTTTAGTCTTTAAAGATTTCTTAGCATCTAATATTGTCTATGTACAACCTTAATAAGCCTAATATTGTCAGCAAAACCATAAAGTTGGGATTACGAATGTGCTCTAGCACTACGAATCAGAGTGTGACATAAGGGAACCCGTATTTTAATCAAACGTCTGTAAATTAAGCCAAACATTGAAGAACAAATGCAAAAATGCCCTAAGATGTTATGTTAATTATTTACAGCAATAATCTGACATCTTTAAACCAACTAATTAACAGAAGTTATTACTTTACCACCTGCACAATGTCATTTTATGTCATGACAACTCTCTGAAAGATTAGCACAGTAATATACATGGCAATGTTAATGTATTTGGACTTGGTCTGCTACGCTGCTGCTTCTGCTGTGGCAGAGCAAGTACAGAGACTTCCACAGACATGTAAGACATACCGCTGCTGTACATACAGTGTTGGGGAGTAACTAGTTACCTGTAATGGAATTACATAATTTAATTACAAAATAAATGTAACTGTAATCTGTTACTGAGGGAAAACATGTGTAATTAAATTACAGTTACGTATGAACATGTTAAGGATTACAAAGGGGGTTACATCTGAATATTTTCACACACACACACATGCAGATTTGATTGATTTTTCCCAAATTGCATTGACTGCTTTAAAATATGAGATACCAATGTTTCAGGAGTTTAGGACACAGAATAGGACACATCATGCTTATTTGATAACTGTTTTATTTCCTATTTGGGTTTGTGTATATGCTTTATTTTTAAGATTAACTGTTTTTTCCAGAGCATTGTTAGATGCCAGTGTTTCCTGTCATAGCTATGCAAAGATTTGATTTCAAAAACAGTATCATAACTATTAAACTATATCTTATTATTTTAAATCTGTATTTAACCTCAGAACGATCTCAAAGTAAAAAGAGGTGCCAACATCTGACTTTGTGGTGGCTGTTCTTTAAAATTAAGTGATTATAATTTTAATTCAAGTAAAGAAGGATTTTGAAAGTCTGACAGTAATCAGTGTTGAGTACTACTGTAAGGTTAACCTTGCCTGCTTTAAATGTTTCAAAATGATTAACAGTTGAAAACATTCGTTAGAAATTTAGAAAAGTAAAAAAGTAATCAAATGTTATCAGTTACTTTACTTTAATAAAGTAATTGAACTAGTTACACTACTTATCACATTTTAAATAGGGTAACTTGTAATCTGTAACCTATTACATTTCCAAAGTAACCTTCCCAACACTGCCGACAGACAGAGAGACAAGGAGACAGAAAACTGCAAAAAGCAGGTGACTAGAGCGTGAAACGACAGAAACAGACAGACTTAGAAATGAGAGACAGGAAGAAGGGATTTTCTTTATTCTTTAATTGGGGCTTTCCAGTTCAGCCACATGCAGATAATCGACTGGTGACCTTCATATAGTATTTCCCAAACTTTTTATTTTTTTACCCCATCATTACACACTTCACCTTTAACAAAGCCATGTTTTTACTTCTGGTTGGGAATACCTGGCATTCACATATTTGGCTG
>NW_015639527.1:450195-465037 GCF_001515625.1 Sinocyclocheilus rhinocerous | reverse complement strand
GTTCATCACTCACCAACTACATCAATACAAACCAGAGTAGACTACTCAATCAACTCATTTATCAAACTCATCGCGATCTTGATGCCTTTATTGAGTCTCCCTTCACAGTTATTCATTCTGACTGAAAGTTATCAGCACTGATTGTGCATCAAAGAGAGATGGTGGTGAAAAATAATTAATCTGAGAAAAAAAATGGATATGCTTCACTAAGTGCTCATTTGGGCTTCAAAACCTCCAAAACAAATAAAAAAATGTTTTCGTTTGCTTTAGGGTCCTTAATTTGCTTTTATGAGACTACTTGTGCATGAAAGGCTGCCTTGTAAATCCTCAAGCTTTTGAAGTGCTGGTCATAGAAAAATCAATGGAAATGAAGTGATTTTCTCCTCAGTTTTCACTCAATCTTATTTTATTTGCAAATGAAGAGGTCCACTGAGGTGAGGGGATAACAGGATAATGAGGGCAACAGCGGCCATCCCTGACCACTCACACAACACTTTAACACCACAAAGCCATCTGAAAATCTGTTTAAAGTGCAGATGAAAGTTGATTTTATTTGTCTACTTTTGTGTTATGCTTGTGATTCCAGCACAGACATAAGAACAACATAGCAACATAGCATAGTGTTTACAATGGGACTACCACAGTGGTTCTCTGAGGCTCCCAGTTGTCCAACACAATATTAGAATCCTGCAGCCCCATAACATTTTCTTATGAAGAAAATGTGAGCATGAAAAAAAACAATGTAAAGCCATGCTAGGATGATATGAGCTGTGTTGCTATGTGGTTGCTATAGAGTGATCTGAGTGGTTTCATATGGTTTCTAGGTGGTTGTTATTGCGTTCTTAGTAGTTGCTAGGTGATTGCTTACTAGCCCAAGTCAAAAAGCCCACAAACAAATCTCTAAGCATGGCTTGGGTCCCTCCATGTAAGCCAGTGGGGCATTTTGCCAATTTTTATCAGTTGCCAGGTTGAAATCAGCGAGTCTAAATGCTTAGGAAAGTACAAATCCCCTCAACATTGCCACAAAGTTTTGATGTAGCATTCATGTCATGCACAAGCAGTACATGATTAGTTAAGCACAGAGGTTTAATATTTAAATGATAATGGTTTTCAAAAAAACATTATACTTTGATGTCTGCAAATAAGACTTCTACAACAAAATTGAACAATGTCAATTGTATCTAAAGAGTTAAAGATGCTGTCCACAATAGGAATCTGTGCAAATAGGAGTTTTGCAAGAGGCCAAATATTCCCCTTACAGATTTCATTAGTGTCCAAGTTGGTCACAAAATGTAACCATGCAATTTTATCTGAAGAGTTAGAGACACTGTCTTATTTACCTTTGTATGGTGAAATTTTGCAGGTGGAATCCAGTATTTTCAATAGAAATCTTTGAAAATGGGAATTTCAAGGAAGGGCAATTCATGTGAATTTGCCACACTGACCAACAAAATATGACTTTTTTTTTTGCAAAATTTCGCTATTGTGACCTGAACCTGACATATTTGTACAGAAAAAAATTTTTGTTTTACAAAACGTAGACGTACATTTGGGCTCGTCTCAAAATATTTTCTACTCTAAGACTCAAATAACCAACCACAAAGCTTGCAGACTTAATTTTTACTCAAGTTGGTCATACAAATTCGCCACGTTGACCAACAGAAAGTGACTTCTGTGTGTGAACTCTGTTTCATACATCACTACACTATTGCCAATGAACATTTTTTTTCTGTGGAAATTCACTAATTCATATTAAACCCGACATATCTGTACAGAAAAAGGGTTTGCCTTGCAAAACGAGGATGTGAAATACTCTTAACAAATCGAATGACACAAAAAAGAAAAAAAAATACAAAGCACTCTGATAATTACACTTAAAATCATCTGGGAAAAAAACTCCATAATCCACTAAACCAGGGCTCTCCAAACTCAGTCCTGGAGAGCCGGTATCCTGCAGATTTTAGCTCCTTGCCTCAACACACCTGCCTGGAAGTTTCTAGAATGCCTAGTAAGACCTTGATTAGCTGGTTCAGGTGTGTTTAATTAGGGTTGGAGCTGAACTCTGCAGCACACTGTCCCTCCAGGACCGTGTTTGGAGACCCCTGCACTAAACACTGAACAACAGTAAGCTGAATCTCAAATGATCTGATTGAATGTTTACCAACATGCTATCATGCTCAAACTCGACTCAGAAACGTTGATATCTGTCCCTGACCCGGCTCATTACAAGACTCCTTCTGTAAACAGCAACTCCCTCGACACGCACCGAGACAGCCAATACCAATACAATCTTGCTGAGCCTTGAACTTGGATGCCGTCAATGCCAACATCACTGCGCCGTTCCCATTCACCGTCACCCAGGCGTGACATGGCTTTGGCCCTGACCATGGTCTGTTATTGCACTTGAATATCAGAGCCTGCCGTCATCACAGCCTCTCTCATTAGCCTTGGCCGTGTCCGCTGCGCTCTAATGAGACAAGTCTTTAATGTAAAGTTGCTCTCCGGTGAGGGCCTGCTGATGAGGGAGCACTTGTGTTTTGGAGTCGCCGCTGAATTACCTTGGCGTCTGACTGAGGGGAGACACCTGGGTCTCGCCGCCGGAGGGGGGTTAGCCACGGCTACGGCGCTCCCATGGGGTCAGGTCCCATCTGTGAGAGGTGCTGTGGTAAATTCTCATTGGGACAGCGGGTGGCTGCGTAAGAGACCTCGTCTTTATCTGTCTGATGGGCATGAGAGGCTTTTGTTTGAAGACATGCAGGAGAATTTGAGATGACGGAATAACATAATGAACTAAAGGATGCTGCCCATATGAATCTCTCTGGCATGTGGTGTCATTTTCATTTGTCTGTTTAGGTATTCATTTGGCACGGTCAAGTTGTCGGAGTGGTTTTCCACTCAAGGTAGCGAATGATTACCTATTTACATAAATCAAAAGGTTTGTAAACACTGTATATTAAGTGGAAAATTTATAACATATAACTATAATTCTTTCAATGTTAAAATGGTCTAATATGGACAGACAACTATAATTTAAAAAAACTGTAAAGAAAATGGCTTTTTGCATGTAATGATTTGTATATAAATCATTATTTTGAGTCAAATCTTTTCAATGAAACATTTGAAGTGATGCACAAAACCGCTCTCTGAATTTCCCAGAAGCATTGTTATATGATAAGTTCCATTGTTAGCAAAATGGTTCAGCTATTCAGTGTTTCCCAAAAACATAGTTCCAATGAACTTTTGCAAACAGCGTCACAAAGTTATGCAGTCACAACTACAGCTCTGAACTGTTTTTTAATAAACATAATATAAAAATATCAAATAAATGCTTTTTAAAAGCTCACAATCTTTTAGTCTTTAAAGATTTCTTAGCATCTAATATTGTCTATGTACAACCTTAATAAGCCTAATATTGTCAGCAAAACCATAAAGTTGGGATTACGAATGTGCTCTAGCACTACGAATCAGAGTGTGACATAAGGGA
Organism: Sinocyclocheilus rhinocerous; assembly: GCF_001515625.1. Lineage (NCBI taxonomy): Eukaryota > Metazoa > Chordata > Actinopteri > Cypriniformes > Cyprinidae > Sinocyclocheilus > Sinocyclocheilus rhinocerous. The sequence continues at coordinate 461,553 of NW_015639527.1, read as the reverse complement.
ACCCGTATTTTAATCAAACGTCTGTAAATTAAGCCAAACATTGAAGAACAAATGCAAAAATGCCCTAAGATGTTATGTTAATTATTTACAGCAATAATCTGACATCTTTAAACCAACTAATTAACAGAAGTTATTACTTTACCACCTGCACAATGTCATTTTATGTCATGACAACTCTCTGAAAGATTAGCACAGTAATATACATGGCAATGTTAATGTATTTGGACTTGGTCTGCTACGCTGCTGCTTCTGCTGTGGCAGAGCAAGTACAGAGACTTCCACAGACATGTAAGACATACCGCTGCTGTACATACAGTGTTGGGGAGTAACTAGTTACCTGTAATGGAATTACATAATTTAATTACAAAATAAATGTAACTGTAATCTGTTACTGAGGGAAAACATGTGTAATTAAATTACAGTTACGTATGAACATGTTAAGGATTACAAAGGGGGTTACATCTGAATATTTTCACACACACACACATGCAGATTTGATTGATTTTTCCCAAATTGCATTGACTGCTTTAAAATATGAGATACCAATGTTTCAGGAGTTTAGGACACAGAATAGGACACATCATGCTTATTTGATAACTGTTTTATTTCCTATTTGGGTTTGTGTATATGCTTTATTTTTAAGATTAACTGTTTTTTCCAGAGCATTGTTAGATGCCAGTGTTTCCTGTCATAGCTATGCAAAGATTTGATTTCAAAAACAGTATCATAACTATTAAACTATATCTTATTATTTTAAATCTGTATTTAACCTCAGAACGATCTCAAAGTAAAAAGAGGTGCCAACATCTGACTTTGTGGTGGCTGTTCTTTAAAATTAAGTGATTATAATTTTAATTCAAGTAAAGAAGGATTTTGAAAGTCTGACAGTAATCAGTGTTGAGTACTACTGTAAGGTTAACCTTGCCTGCTTTAAATGTTTCAAAATGATTAACAGTTGAAAACATTCGTTAGAAATTTAGAAAAGTAAAAAAGTAATCAAATGTTATCAGTTACTTTACTTTAATAAAGTAATTGAACTAGTTACACTACTTATCACATTTTAAATAGGGTAACTTGTAATCTGTAACCTATTACATTTCAAAAGTAACCTTCCCAACACTGTGTACATGTAACATACATGAATTTACCCTGTACATATAACATACGTGAATTTACCTGTAGCAGATCTATACAGGTGGAGCTGGGGAAGGTGGAGGGGTTCTGAAAGTGAAATGTAAACTGCTTCAGCAAACGCTGGCCAAGTATTTGAATGTTGAGCAGCAAGCTCATTGGCTGTTGATGCAACAGAAACCAATAAGCTGTGCCGTGTAGATAACAATGTGATCACTAGATGATTGCTTTAAGGTTTTTTTAAAGGGGTCATATGATGCGATTTCAATTTTTCCTTTCTCTTTGGAGTGTTACAAGCTCTTGGTGCATAAAGAAGATCTGTAAAGTTGCAAAGACTAAAGTCTCAAATCCAAAGAGATATTCTTTATAAAAGTTAAGGCTGCCGCCATGTCGTGAAGACGCTGTGTGCTTTGTTGTGAAAGCGAAACTAGTTTGTTTGGCCTTCCAAAAGAGGACGATATCACTTCGTCATGCCTGGAGCTGATCCGTGCTGGTCGCTGAGGAAATACTTCAACGTCGCGCTGTCGATCGCCGGATCGTCTTTCACATTGGACGAAGCGGAGTCCAGTCCGGGGTCGTCACATGTGGTTGCCGCAGGCATCACAATATGGTAAGGGACGTAACATTTCCGTCACACGCTTGAGGAATTCGGCCAATCACAACGCACTGGATAGCTGGCCAATCAGAGCACACCTCGCTTTTTCAGACCGATGAGCTTTGTAAAAATCGACGTGTTTCAGAAAGGCGGGGCATAGAGGAGAAACAATAATGTACAGTATGTGGAAAATAATGTGTTTTTTGAACCTTAAACCGCATAAACACATTTCATCACACCAAATACACAACATAATGTTATTTTTAGCAGCATCATATGACCCCTTTAAGGTATTGATTTGATTGCTATCAGCCTGTGCCATCTAGAGTTTCATGACAGAACTTTGTATAATGGAAATTCTATTTTGCTGAACCAACATGGTTCGAATGACGGATGTGCAACAAAGTTACTACAGTTTCGGGAGGCTAGTTACTAGCTAGTTCTCGACAAATTACGTTATGGTGATTAAGCAGTGAGTTAGTTGTACGGGAAACGTATTAGTTCACGACTGAATCACTCCAAGTGGTTTGAGTCAACTCATCAATACAATGAACCAAGAAATATCTCTTTCAGACATGTTAACTTGAACATGACAACTCACCAACCCGTTAACCCCAAGAACAGTCAGTGTCTCTTTTGGAGATGGCATCAAAATCCTACCCACTTTTTGACTCCATAGCGATTCCATGTACCTGCAAAGAAAAAAAATCTATTAATTTCTTTATAACACTATCAATTTAATCAGACCAATTACACATTTCTCTTTCTTTATGATTTCAATTAGCAAGTGTTTAACAAGCCAATCATCATGCTTTACATGTATGCTATATACAGTATATACTATATAGGAAATATTAATCACCTTTAAATCTTAAATCTAAAAACTCAAAAAAATCAATCATAGAATCAAGAATCAAATATAGTTTGAAGAATAAAAAAAATCATCAATAATTTCTCAAGGTACAAACACGATTTGGCTCCATTTTATGTCATGTATTACACAAAGTGTATGGAAGGGGAAAAAGCACATATTTTAGTATTTCAGTGTGATTTCATGATGCTTTAGGTGAGAAAAGAGAGAAGGCTGCCTGATAATGAAAGCCTTCAAACCAAAATGTGCTTTTTCTCTGAACCGGAGTCTGCAGGTGCTGCAATCAGCCGCGCCGCTGAGTGAATCTAATGATCATTCACACCACCGTGATAATGATCTGATCTAAAGCCAATCGAGTGAGATGAAACAGAATTTGAAGATGGGTGTAAAAAGCTCCCATCATTGACGACTCACTCATACCAAAAAGACAGCAAAGCGTCCATCAGTATATCACGGGCAGAATTTGTAGTTCGGATCTCCATTTCGTTCCAGAATCCAGAATCAACTCCTTTCATGTCAAGTAAAAGCTCTGGGTTTTTAGGGTTTATCAATATATCCTTATCTCCAAAATGCGCAAAAAAAATAAAATAAATCACAATTCGCTCTAATTGACTGTGAATGCATGTGTGTATTTTTGATAAACAGAAATATCTCTGCCCATTAGACATGCAAATAAGCACTTTGGGCTTTATAAAATGCAAAGGAATTTTGACGGCCAATCCTAAAAGCAATCTCTCCGACACAAATTCACTTAAATGCTTCCAGCATCTTCGCTAAAATGCTAAATTATGAAATAATAATCGTAATTATCTTCACTTTCTCACCGCCCCATAATGTTTCAGAGGGTCATTAGAATTTCTCTCACATTCGGCCATTTAAAGGGCTTTCGTGACTTCGCTGATGATAAAAAAAAAGTGCTGGCTTGATTTCACGAAGACGCGAGTTACTATGTGATCTGACTAAGAAGTGTTCCCCTTAATGTCGGCAAGGCGTTTAGAAATGCCTCTAGAGCGAGTCTAATCAGAAGGCCATGCTTCTGATCATGAGCAAACATATCCATTCCCTCATTAAGCTGAAGGTATGGCAAAGCATGCCTGTGGGGTATAATACGCTAAGAGATTCCCATTTTAGATTTGCATTCACAAATATAATGTCCAGTGTTGTAGTACAAAGTAATTTTTTTCAATATGGGGTTGTGGCTCTTTATTATTCATATTCATCATGGTTGAGGGATTCTTTATAACGCATCTGGATGAGAAAAGAACACCTTAGGCTAAATTCATACACAACTGAATCATCTGTATGGGTTTGCTCCTAATTTGTAACATAATAGCAAATTTGAGCTATTATTATATTTTTGTACTATAAAAGTTATATGAAAAACAAATTGATGTGTTTATCAGCATGTGTGCGGCTACAGTTTAGGATTCAGGATCCATTGCCATATGGTCATGAAAGTGTTTGCATTAATCTACAGTTACTTTTATAAACTACGTAGGTGCCTGTCATCTTTGGTTTTTTTAAAGGTTATACTGTCTCCTGACTCTACATCTAACCTTTAGCAGACATCAAACACAATGAAGTTGTCAGAAAACACCCAGATATAGACAGAAAATGGTGTGAGGACGGTTCACTATTCTTAGGACGGGCCATAACCTTTGACCTTAAATAGACTCTCTGTTAAATCATGTGAACAGCTGTGAAGCTGCAGCTCAGTTAAAGGCACAATATGTAAGATTTTTTTATTAAAATATCCAAAAACCACTAGAACAGTGTTATATATTTTGCTGACTTGTGTACTTACATTATCCCAAATGTTTCGAAGAATGTTTAAATCCAGAGAAATAAGCAATTTTAACTAGTGACACGGAGTGTGTCCATAGTGTCATTGTGTCGCCTGCCAATGACGTCACAACCCCTCGATTTCCGGTTTTGTTTTGTAGAAAACATGGAAACACCAAAGATGCTTTAATATGTTGTGCCGTCATCAAACTAGGCCTTTGTCTATTTGTTTATTTTGAATACGCACCCTCTAGCGGCGAAAATTACATATTGTGCCTTTAAGCTGGATTCCCTATAGAATGACAAGATTTTTTTTTTCAACACAAATAATTAATTCGACAGCTTTGTTAAATAATCAACATTACTAAAGAAGCATGGTTCAAACAAACATGATATCATGCAGATATCTGGGTTGCAATGATTGTAACAAAATTCTTCTTCAATGCACATTTTTGGCAGCCAGACAGCTGACTAAATAACAAAAACTGGTTACATCTCTGACAATCGGTATTATGCTGAAAAAAATAAAGAAGAAAAATGGAACATCTAAAGCAGTTATTTTATGCAAAGCATTTAAGAAATTATGTCTATAAAATAACAGAGCCAGAAAAGGGCATGATTATATGCATTATTTTTAGAGAAACACAGACAGAATGCAAATTTGACAATGATTAACCATTTAGTTGTAGGCCTATTTCTTGGGGATAGAACACATGCAAGTAAAATGTGCCAACCATGTCTGTTGCCACAATAACAAACTATCAGACACAAAGCAGAATGTAACGAGGATGAGCAACCCCGCCTAGTGGTCAGCAGTGGTACTTTCCTTTGTAGAGTAGTGGAAAATACACATGTATTGCAGAGGAAAATACCCATCTCAAAAAAGGATCATTAATTTAAATATTTTAATAAAATACTCATATTAATAATAGTCATATTCGATAATGTTTACATATAGAATTATCATTTGTACAAAATACATATAAGAACAGGAGTGTAACACTGATTAAATGGTAATTCTGAACTACCTAGTTCCTATATAGCCTAACTAGCCTATATTTCTTTATTTACATAATATCTCATTTTTACACGACATCCTTGTTGACTTTTAGAACAGTACTCTTGTTCTTGTGATATTGCTTATATGCGGTTGTACAAACAAGCAGTTTGTATATATTGGTAAACTTACAGTTCTGTAGGCCGCCATGCAAGGCACAGATTGAAAGCCTGTCTGAAACCTTTTGGAAACGGAGCGTTCCGGAATCCCTCGACACCAGATCCACTCCAGGTTTTCCATTTCCCGCTAATGAGTGAGAGAGAAACGACTCACAAACACAGGTCTTAACTTCAAAAACATAAAAAAAGGTAAATTCACACAGCATTGCTTCTGTTTTCAGAAGGAAATTCCGACGCTTCAACTTCAACTAAAACCTGCTTTTTGCACCAGGCAAATCGTCTATCACTCCGCACCTGCTTGAACTTGGTTAAGCGGAGTGATACAAACGGTGAAGCGTCCAAGTGTGGGAATATTTTGTATACGCACTATTTTGCATAATAATTATTATAATATTTTAAATATAATATTGTAATATAATATAATTGCTTATAAAATGATTAATTATAATATTTTGCCTAATATTAATATAAGAGAGACTTTTTAAAAGTGATAACTGTCAATATGAAGCTGTCAATTGCACTTCATTATTATTATATTTAAATATACTATTATAATGATTCAAAACGGTAACATTGCATTTTAAATAATAATTATCTATAATATATTATTTTGTATGTAATATGTTTATTTATAACATAATTATTTATAATACGTAGCATAATATTAATAGACATTGGCTGCAAAAATGATAACTCGATATTATGAAGCTGTCAATCGTGCTTGGAGTGAGCGCGTGCGCACGCCTCCTCTCTGCCCCCTCCCCTTAGCAACAGAGGCAAGATGGCGGCCCCCAGTAACGCCGAACGTTCTCCTGATCTATCAGTGCCGCTGAAGATTCCCAAAACCGAGGTTCCTTCCCCAGAGCACGGCATTGGGAAGAGGAAGAGCAGTTACTCCATCGAGCAGCTGGAGAAGGTGTTCGGGCAGGGCGGCTGGGATTCTCAAAGCTGTCAGCCTGTGCTGATCAACAGCAGCGGGCTCTACCAGGAGATGGAGTCAGACGGCAGTACGATGGAGGACTACTCTCAGGAAGACTGGTGTAATCAGGACCTTTCTGCTGCCTTCAATGAGGGAGACATAGAAACAGGTGAATGCAATAATCTCTTTGCAGTGCAGTTTAAAGTCATAATTGTAGTATCCTCCTCCTCTTTAAAAAAGGAGAGTTGTACACTAGTGGTGCAACATTTTGGCAAGCATCTGAAAGATTTTAGGTTCATACCTCACCAGTCCACAGTTTAGAGATAATTTAGTTACATATTTTTAACTTTTACACTACTGTTCAGGAGGTTAATTTTTTTTAATACTTTTATTCAGCAAAGACACATTAAATTGATCAAAATGACAGTAAAGTATTTTACGGTGTTATAAAACAATTATTTTCAAATTTTTTTTTTCTTGAGCATCAAATCAGCATATTAGAATAATTTCTGAAGGATCATGTTACACTGAAGACTGAAGTAATGGAAGATGAAAATTCAGCTTTGTCATTGCAGAAATAAATTACTTTGGAAAAAAAATAATATCAACAGTTATGATTATAATAATATTTCACAATATTACTGTATTTTTTATCAAATAAATGCAGCATAGGAGACTTTCAAAAACATTAAAAAAACGTACAACCCTAAATCAATAGTATGTATTTATCAATATTATATATGTATTTATGCATATGTATAATATGTTTTTTTTTAACTTTTGTTTTAAGTTTTTTTGCTATGAATAATTGTATTTTAATAATTGGCAGAATTCTACAGATTTCCAATCTTCTGCTAAAATTTGTTATATTCATATTCAGTGTGGGCCTAGTTATCATCCACAATCTATGAAAATTCTGCACATTTCAGACCCAACTCGAAGTCTAATGCCATGTGCATATTTTCTAAAATCTCAAATAATGCAATCTTGTCTTTCACAGAAGACAACCAACTTCCAAAAACCAGAGTTCTTCAGATACGACTGGAGCCATCTGAGCACACTCAGTAAGTTTGAACCGGTGTCCTGTTTCCCAGTCCTTTTAATTACAGAATTTCCACTCACTTCCTTCTCTCCTCGTGCTTTCTTTAGACGCCAGGAAGTGATGGAGAACGTGATGCGTATCCTGGAGTCAGTGGAGGTCAAATGGGAGCACTTCCAGACATGGACTGACTTCTCCCGCCTCCACCTGTCCAATAAGCTGGCCATCTTCGGAGTGGGCTACAACACACGCTGGAGAGAGGAGATTCGCTACCACTATGCAGAAATCAGCTCACAGGTCCCTCTGGGAAAACGACTGCGGGAATACTTCAACCCTGAGAAGGCCGAGGGCAGGGTTATCATGACCAAGGTGCAGAAAATGAACTGGAAAAACGTGTATTATAAATTCCTAGACATCACTATTAGTGAAGCTCGCTGTTTGGAGCTGCACATGGAAGTGGACTGGATCCCGATCGCACAGACGAGAGCGGCAGGGTGCAGCAATGGCACCCAGTACCTCCTGCCAGGGGGCATCCCAAAAACATATGGCCTGTATGCAATAGGCTACGAGGAGACGAGCAGGTCCAATACTTCGTCTAGTACAGATGACAAGTCCTCCCCCTCACAGGAAGAGGAGGAGACGGACCATTGCGAGAGCGTGGAGAAGGACAAGAGGACATCATCCAAAGTCACTTACTGTTACCTCGGCATTGCAGAGGAAAGGACGCTACAGCAGTGTCTGTTCCAGCACTTTCAGACTTCAGGCAAACACTACAGCCGAGGGGAGCCTTCGGCCGTAACCAGGTTCCTGCAGGACAACTGCACCGGCCAGGCCAAGGAGGGCGTCCTCTCTGGATTACACATCTACATTAAGTTCATCGAGGTGGAGCTGGACTTTCTCTCCGCCGGATCTTTAGTGGAATGTTTAGAGACTGCGATTGGTTATTCGTTAAAGTTCAACAAGAAGGATGCACTGTAGCGGTTACATTTGCCAATGATGCTCTTTAAAGCCAGGATTTTGAAATATAGACTTGAACTCAAAGTATTTATGTGGTATGTCAGGCACAGTCTGTTTCCGAAAGGGGCCGAATAATCTCCTTTGCAGTAATTGTCTTTATCAGGGAGCGTAAACGGGAGCAAACTGCCTTTATTTAAATCTCTCGAGATCCAAATGCAGGAACTGTCAGAAAAAAAGAATCCTTAATGAGAACTCTTAAAGAATCTAAGTATAAAGTCTATCTATATAGAAGTATATATATATATATATATATATTTAAGAGTATATATTGATATTGTCCAGCATTCCAGCATTTCTAATTCTAGCATTCAAAGAATGTTTTTCATAAACCGTTTATCAATGTTTGTTTTTTATTTGTCAGATCACACAGTGTCTTTATGTATGATTGTTTCCAGGTCACAGTCTTGTTTACATGTTTGGAAGGACAAAAAAAATAAACAGGAGTAAAATGAAGTGTTTTTGAAATTTACTTTGTTTTTAAATTTGTCCATTTTAGGTGTTTTTATTTATAAAGACCTTTCAGAGTAAAACGTTAATTATATATGTTCAATTTATCTTTAATAAATTTGCTGCAACCGTGGTTGCTGTGGGTCTTAAAAAAAGTCTTAAATTCATTAAGTCATGGCATTAAATATTCTATGCACTGCAAAAATAAATAACAAGTATCATCCTCTGTATTTTTGTTCTGTTTTTCAATACAAATATCTAAACATCATTAAATTAAGCTACATTTACTTGAGATGCAATTTGAACTGCAATTTGTTTACTGAGAAATTGAACAAAATTAAGTGAGTTTATGATTAAAACAAGAACAAATCAGTGGGGTATGCAAACTTGCTTCCCCTTGAATAAGATTGATTAGTCTATTGAATATTTATTCTTTGCATTTGCATTTATTCATTTAGATGCTTTTATCCAAAGCGACATACAATTGAGGAATACAATTGTTTTAATCATAAACTCTCATCATATTGACCAAAATAAATCTATCACAAAACAAGACTTGATATTCTCTTTAGACATTTGCACTGGAAAGCAAGACTAAAATACTGATGAAAAACACTTTTTCTGCAGAGTGATCAGAATGTGTAATAAGTTATTTCCATATTTATAGTTGTTGGGAGCAGAGGTATTCAAGCCATAAGCTTTTTTTTATATATATATATATATATATATATATGAATGAATGGAGTAATGGAGATGTGTTGGAATTCTATTTGAAACTTTGAAGTGTTGCTAATACAAGACATTTAAATTTAAAAAGGTCTCAAAAGGTCTTCTTAAATTGACCTTCATAAAACCTGCAGAAACACATGGTCGGTTATGTGACCAGCAGGTGGCGGTAAATATCTGTGAGTGGCTGAAAGATGTGTCCATTAAATAAGTGTCCATTAATGTCACATTGACATTCTAGAATAGTAAATTAAGTATTAGATTACTACTTATAGGCCCTAAGTAGTGCATGTGAAAGTACCTGTCAAACATGTGAAGTAAAGTGCATTTTGTAATTCTTAAAACATACAATAGTTCATTTTGACCCTGTTGCAGTGAATTATGCCCCAAATCAGAAGACTATAGTGTTTTATTTAACACAATGTGCACTTTCTCTTTGTAATGCTGCTTGTGTAGTAAACCTCTTTTGTGGTGTTGCAAAGGTAGTTGGAGAGCTGGCGTTGGTCGAGCATGTGCTAAAGAGAATCAATAATTCAAACGCAAAGTCTAATTTCCCTGCTTAGCCTGTCATATGAGATGAGTATCTCCCTCGGCCAGGAAAAAAAAAAAAACACTCCCAATGGAGGTTACTACACTTTTTCTAACCCCAAACATTTATTATTTGCGTTAGTGATTGATTTCTCTGTACGGTGACTAAAATATATAACACTTATTATTATTGAACATGATAAGTGTTCCCCAGATTTCTCTTTATTCGTAGCATCTTTAACTCATGGGTATTTATTCAGTCCTTGTGTTGTTGTTGTTTTTTACCTTTATTTAGCTTTTCTTTTTCTTTAGCTCTAATATTACATGTGTCCTTATGAATTCTAAAGTCACAAAAGGCATAAATGCCGTACATAAGAAATACACTTTTATTAATACTGTTAAACCACCAATGATATAAATCAGACAGAAACAAATTTACAATTAAGTTATTATAATTATTAATTATTATTTAATTATTCTAGTTATTACTGTGTGTGTATAACAACAACAACATAATAATAATAATAATTAGTTTTATGTATTTTCCATTATTATATTATAATTTTTCATAATTGTAAATCAGCTTTTGATTGTATATAATCAAAATAAACTGATTTATTTCTTTATATATTTATTATTATATTTCTTTATTTCTTAATGTTTGTTTTGAATTATTGTTGTGTGTACGTTTATATATATACAGTGTTGGGGAAAGTTACTTTTAAAAGTAATGCATTACAATATTGCGTTACTCCATAAAAAAGTAACTAATTGCATTACTTAGTTACTTTTTATGGAAAGTAATGCATTACGTTACTTTTGCATTACTTTTAAAATCTGGACAGGGCTTGCTTGTTTGATTTGAAAATAAAAAAGTTATATTTTTGGCAAATATAAAAGCCTTTTCACACCAAAAGTGAAATGAATAAGCCTCAGGCTGAAGGGAAAGTAAATTTACGAGTTGCATTATTTTTATTCATTTAATAATTCATAATTCATAATACTGAATCTGTGTTTTTTTTGTGTGTGAGTGAGATGAATTAATGCATATTCATATTTATTTTGAACTACAGTAACATCTTCTGATTTCTCTCAACATGGGGACAGGAGAGCTGTCAATCAATAAA
>NW_015639527.1:442811-449329 GCF_001515625.1 Sinocyclocheilus rhinocerous | reverse complement strand
AGTAATGCATTACTTTACTAGTTACTTGAAAAAGTAATCTGATTACGTAACTTGCGTTACTTGTAATATATTACCCCCAACACTGTATATATATATATATATATATATATATATATATATATATATACATATATACCTATTGTGATAAAAATAATAATTTTTTTAATTATAAAAATTAATTAGTAAAACTAAATAAACGACAAAAAAATACAAACAACAACTTACCCAACTTATTCTGTCTCTTAGGCTACAATGCATGTTTCCTATAACTAATTGGCAACAAGGGGAATAAAACAAGAAAGGCTGTAAAATGCTGAACCCTCACGGTTTTTCATTCTTATCTCCTGATTTGTTTATGGTTGAGCTGTGTGTGGTCATAAATGATGGACCTAAATTACACTGCAGCTCATGTTCACGTCATTATCTTTTCTGTTTGCTGGTCTGGGAACTGTGAGATGATTGTGGCTCTCTTGTGTGCCTGTGTGACTGACCTTTGGTCGATGCTGTTACAGCTCTGAATTGGTCAGTTTTGCCCTGAGAATGGCCTCCAGAGCGTGTTTTTTTATGTGTTGTGTCGTTTTTATTGTGGTTTAAAAAGTAAAAATTACCTTCTGTGTCAGGGTGTGTACTATTGTAGCTAAAATATGTGTTTATTTTATCCCACACACCCCAGCTCACCCTGTCCTCTGAATTTTTTGTGGATGCAGTTTGCCCGAGGTGCTCGAGTGTGTTTAAGATATTAGCTTTGACTGCAAAACCACATGATTGTTTCCAAGCAGCCCAGGGTGTCATCACAGAACTGAGCTCATCTGCCCCTAATAATCCAGCAGTCCATCTGCATCCACCTCAGCCCTGTTTCCATGGCAACATGCGTTCCTAAAGAAACAGGATTGAGGAGGTATTCACCTCCGAGGGCTGAGACCACTGTACCGCCACGACAAGCCCCACTCCCTGTCCTGTTGCATTATCATTTCAAGAGATAAAAGAACTACACAACATCAGTGCTGCTGTCCCGTCTAACTGAACAACACAAGAGCAGCCTGACTGTATTTTTATTGGTCTTCAGACTTTTAAAGAGTTGGAAAGTCAACCTGGGTAATTGATACTGTGTACAATGACCTGTGACTGCAGTCATTGTCATATATTAACCATAAGTATGTACGTGAACTACTGGTCTGTAAAGCATTATATAATGTTTTGATAATGACTTGGTAGTAAAAGGAAAATGTAATAAAATTGATAAAGTGTTACCTATTGTACTAGTTTATATAACTATAATCACAACTGGTTAATTGTCAAATAGTTATTTGTCAAAATATCTATCTATCTATCTTTGGTTCTCAAGCAGAAGTCACCTGTAACTGGAGTGATGACGTGTCAGTGCACGCGGGGGCGGGGCGTTCAGGTGCAACAGCTCGCCGAGCAGTCATTACGCACGGACTGAAGTACCTCTAGTGCTCACCGCACTCTCGCTGTCTGTGTAGTGCGTAAAGAAACTACAGCGCTGAGAGGATCTTCTGGGAACAAACGGACACTTGTTCAATCTCATTCCACTGAATTCTGAGGAGTCAAAGATGATTTCCAGTTTGGATGTAGCAGCGGTCTTCCCACGGTGAACGTCGCTTGTTTTGAGGAGAACACAGTTTTAGGACACTTGAACGAGTCTCAGCGCTTTGATTTGTTTGTAGATAACCGTTATCTACTTCACGCGCAGTGTTAATACGGACAAGCGCGCGCAGAGCGGACACTCTTCACATGCTGAGCCATGGAGACGCTGACTTCAGCAAAACTTCACACCTGCCTTTCAATATTCACATTTCTGTGCTGTATCTCAGGTAGGCTGCTTCTACACCGATGTGCTAGACAACACTGTTACTGTGTGCGCTGGGTTTGTAAATACTTCATGTGTTCACATACTGGATAGATATGGTTGCTTAGCTACTTGAGTTCAGTTTGATTCAGGCAGTTTTTAAAGTCAAAAGATTAAAAAAAAACTTTTTACAGGTCAACAGTATTGACTAATACTGTATATATTTAAAATTGTTATAAAATGGTTCATTTTGTAAAATTTTATAATCTTTCTTGCTATTGTCGGTTGTTTACTCCGTCTACAAGAATAAGACCAGACAGAATAATACAATTCTAAAAGTAAACGGGAATGTAGGTTATAGTTTACCACGTGGAAGTAAAGAAAAAAAGTGGAAGAAAAAAATCTAATAAATATTTCATATTATTTTTTTCTCCTTCCACTTGGTAAACTATATATATATATATATAATTGACTTGCTTATATTTTAAATATATATTTTCTCCTCCCACTTGGTAAACTAGGTTAGTAAATTAACATAACACATATATAGCCTAATATTACTACATGGTGTCCAGCATGTAAACCCTTGAGTCACATGCCCTTATAAAACACTGTTATCTAAACACCTCCATCAGTAGACTAGTTTAAGATGGGTGTGGTCATCTGCTCATGGAGTCATTTGACAAGCTGCTTTTCTAGGCAATAATGTCATTTTCCTTGAATTATTCTATGTGTGAAGTACAAACAATTGATATTTTTTGGATCTAGCCTAAGTGACGTAGCAATACTGTAGCAGTTGTAAGTAACAGGATACGAGTATGACTTATGGGGGGTACTGAGATTAATTATCTTTGTATTCTCATGCATAGCGATGCACATTTTGCAGGTGCGTCCTCTTCTCTGCAGTGCCTAGAAAAGCCGGAAGTGAGTGAAAATGCTGTAAAATGGATTGACAGTGGGTTATTTCCTTGAGTAAATTAGATTTTATAAAAATGGACAGAACTTGATCCGTGTTGTTTATGGCGTGAGTGAGAAATAGTGAAATGGCTTACATACTAATTGTCTGTAATTCTGTAACCACAGAAAAAGTGTGTACCGAATGTGAAATCTAGAGCTCCAGGTCATACGTTTGTAGTGCAAACCATGGATTTACTAAGCCCACTGGAATGAAATGGTGCAGAACAATACCATCACAGGTTTCTGTGTTAAGCCCAGGTGGCAGGGATAAAATTAGTTCAGAAGAACATCATAAGTTTCTGTAATCCTGCATTGCTCTGGTAGCTTGTAAAAGTCAAAGCATGGCTTTTGATAAAAGTCCTTGTCGGCCGTTTGGTGACACTGGTAAGAACAAAGTAATTTCAGGCCAAAGGTTTTTGTCCTGTCTTTATATTTAGATAGAAGAACACAGAAACAACTCCAACAACTAAGACTGCTGCTCTAGAATCCAATTGAACACATCATGACAGATTTACAGTGTCCTAAAAAGTATTTGGGTACTTAAGCTTCACTTAAAATGTCTGAATGTCTTGTGTATTAGATTACGAAATATCAGATCACATGGTATTTCTTTGTTTGAAGAAAGCAAGCTCATTTTTCAAGCTTACTATCTATTAAGAGAAAAACAAAAGTTTGTAGGATTTTCAATGTTAAAAGAATAGATTTATTGTTTAAGATGAAAAGAATAGTTCACCCCAAAATGAAAATTTCCTCAATTTCCTCACCCTCAGGTCATCCATGATGTATGTATACGAGGAGAATTTGAATTTGGAGAAATTCACCATTACATCACTTGTTCATCAGTGTATCCTCAGCAGTGAATGAGGGTGATCCAGTCCATCAATTAATGTCTTGTGAAGTGAAAACCTCTGTGTTTGTAAGAAAAAAAAATCATGATTAAGGCATTTTTAACTTTAAACCGTTGCTTCAGGCTAAAATATCCTCTATCCATAATATTGCTTTCTTCAGTCAAAAAGTCATCTCATCTGAATCAGGAGAGAAATCTGCACCAATCAAGCACCGTTTACAAGTGTTATGGATTATGGACTATATATTTTGGCCGGAAGGAGTAGTTTAAAGTTAAAATGCCTTAATGAAAGCTTTTTTTGGGGAACTATTCCTTTAAGAGAAAATGTATTTGGAAAGTTTCATGTGTGTATTTAATGTGATGAACTACACCTGTGTGAACCTGAGCGCAACTAAAACTCTCATTGATAAATAATTGCAAATATTTGGAAATATCAGCATCATATATTTGCAATACCTTTTTGTTTTGATATTTTGTCTAATGCAATGCCATTTGGACGTTTTAAAGTATGACTTGAATCTCCAAATACTTTTTGGGGTCATTGCAGCTAGAACTAGAGTTTTTCCATTTATGCCATGTTGGTTAGGGTTTGAGATGTGGGGTGTGTTGTGTATCAGGATGTCCCATATACGGAAGTGAGAGGAGTCCCTCTCTCAGTGCTGTGTCCCCAGAGGAACGTGCTCAGTGCGGTCTGGGGTCATGAGAAAACTAGTGGGCGACTTTCCCAACTCTCTTCTTGGCCTATTGCATTCTTGCAAATACACACACACATATGCATAATGACATCATAATCTATTTTAAAAAGACGTACCATTTGCTCTTGGAGAGGTTTTTACATCACATGGCTTGTAGAGCCAATTGTCTTTTGATGTGCCATTGTGTTGTCAGATTTTCCAAGCATGAAAAACTAAGACTAATATTTCACTATTACACACATAAAACCACTGAGTTCAGTAAATTCAGTATAGAAACACTGGCCTAAATTATTATTTAGAAAAACAGAAAATAATTATACTTTAGTGAAATTTTTTTTATTATTGGATAAAATTGATCAAATTGAGTCCTAGAGCAACTTAGAACACCAGTGTGTTTCCATCCATTTATCATTCAATTTAACTTGATATGGTGTAGTGGCAGGTTTTCGTGCTGATATGTCATTTTCGTCTATACTGAGCTCATGCAGGGTGACGTTGTTGATGCTTTTACTCTGCTCTCTATCTGGTCTTACAGGAATCTGTGTAAAAATTCATGACTATAGAGACTCTGAGATCAGATGCAGAGACACCTTCCTGTCAACTCTCGAGGGCACGCGCAGATTCTCACTCATAAGAATTTCTCAGGGGGAGAAACAAAAGCAGAGTTTAGCGTGATGTATTTCAGAGCGAACACCACTTTTCCACTAACAAACTACAGTCCAATTTAACCAATCCATGCATATTTAAATTAAGGTAAATTGCTATTTTTGGGGCATCTTTGCACCATTTCCTAATTTGCATAATTTCTTTAGTGAACGTCTGAACGCTTAAACAAAGCAGACAGCACAGGCAAATGAATGTCAGTGGGTGCAATTCATTTTTAATGAATTTCCATTGTTTCTTGTGAAGCAGACTTGAAACCTATTAATTCAAAATAATTTATTGCATACTGCATTCCAATTACCATAATAATGTTGATTCTCCTTACCTTGCAATCCAACACCTTTAAAGTAAGTGTGAAAAGTAAGAAATTTCGATTTTTTTTTATTTATTTTATTTTATTTATTTATTTGACTACAGAGCATGAAAACTATTGACAAGAAACTAAATGAATCCTGAAAATCCAGTTAATGCAACTCAGGAGAAGAGTAATCTTGGTGAGCTAGCTGAGCTTCTGTAGAGGAAGTGACAGAGTAATTACCACTGCTGAGATCCAGTATAATCTCATATGGCCGGTCAGGAATCATCCAGTGCTGAAATGCAGTGACGGCAACTTTGTCTGTCTGTCTGTCAGATTTTTCCATTATATGGAGTTCTCTCTTTGCACTGTAAATATTGGCTTCATATGATAACATCATTATTTGTGGTAGCATTTTTATTCTATAGTGAAAAATATTACAGAATTGAGAGTCTGCAGATGATTTGAAGGATCAAATGATTTCAATAGAGTGATACTGTAAGAAGTATAAAAACACATAGCACTCAAATATTGGGTAAAATTGTCCATATTAAAATACACTCAACTGTATGTGCGGTCACATTTGCCATTGTTCTGTGAAAATTCAACAGCAAAATCCAGTAATTCCAATAGGAGAGCACATGAGGGTGAAAAAGTTCACTATGCAGATTTTGCTCTAGTTCAAGTTGGTCATGTGAATTTGCCACGCTAACCAGATAGCTGATTAATTTGAAACTGACTTCTGTGTGAGCAGTGTTCTATGCTGTTGACAAAGTATAATGGACCCTTTTTTGCATGCAAAATTTTGCTGAGTTTTTACTAATGTGACCGCACCTACACTGCAAAGAGATGTGTTAAAAATGACACGTTGTGCAGAATTTTAACACATGTGGTGAGTGTGCTCAGGGACAACACGTTGTCAAATTTAACACAATTTGTGTTAAGATGGATCACACATCTACTGTGTAATGTAATTTAACACACAACGTGTCATTTAAACACATTATGTGTAACTGAAAATTATCAGAAACTGCTAATTAATGTGTTAATATGACAAAAATAATAAGCATTGCCATCAATTTGTAATTCTACAAAATTGAAATAAAACAGACAGATGTAAAAATGTTAGCAATTTAATTTGTCAAAAATGTTGTCAGGGTAGAGAACAATGCATGCATAGAGGCACAACAAAATGTTCTAAATCTCAATTTCATAAGTTTAATTCAGAGGATTAGATGACACAAATGCCTT
>NW_015639527.1:440811-442038 GCF_001515625.1 Sinocyclocheilus rhinocerous | reverse complement strand
AAAAAAGTGTGGTATATTGTGGCTCAGATAACTATTAAAATACTTTGACACCTAAAACTAAACACATGCAAAAAATATTATGTTTGTGTATTTCAGATTGATCCTGCTGTTGCCAGACTACTGAATGAAGAGGAACTGTCTAAGTATATTCCTCGATTTGGCGATAGAGTCTTTGCAAAAAATTGGATGCCGATAAATGCAGAGGAACATGGGAATGAAGACAGAAAACAGAAATTGATCAACCGATTGAGAGAAAAAATGAAACTACCAGCAATTCAAATTCAGAAAAAAAAATATGGAGTTGGCAATAAGAATGTTAAAAGCAAGACAAGGGAAATTGAACTTGGCTGGATGAACTACCAAGATAGCAGCTACAAACAAGTTAGAAGACCCAAAGGAGGTGGAACACGAGAAATTGTTGTTAAAAAAGAAGACACGGTGTTAAATGTTCTGAATATCGGGAGAAAACTTTTTTCCCTAATGGTAAATCAGTAAAAGGGAATGCTGACGATTTCAACTTTATGCTCTGTGTCACTGGCTCTGAAGAACCACTCAAAGAAGATCAGACAGTTGGCGGCTTGTACGAGGCAACACGTTACCAACTTCTTAGACTGTATGTGTGCACAAGACTGAAAGATCAGGATTCTGATCAGAGTGATGAAACTGACACAAATTTGACTCTAAAGAGATCCCGGCTTACTTCCACAACTCCATGTGCTCCATGTGCTTCAGGATGTAACAATCAGAGCAGAAGTCAAACTTTGCACTCCCCGACTGTCAGCTCAAGTAGCTCAAGTGACTATATACTCCAGTCTTCTGATGATGAAGTGGTGTTCCTGGGTAATGATGTGAACACATCCTTTGACATGGTCTCTGACACACTTGTATACTCACCTGTACATGTTAATTGTGCGGGGAACGAAACATTTATTGAAACAATACCGGAAACAGTTCCACAAAAAGAGATGTGTTAAAAATGACACGTTGTGCAGAATTTTAACACATGTGGTGAGTGTGCTCAGGGACAACACGTTGTCAAATTTAACACAATTTGTGTTAAGATGGATCACACATCTACGGTGTAATGTAATTTAACACACAACGTGTCATTTAAACACATTACGGTTAACTGAAAATGATCAGAAACTCCTTAATAATTTTCTCACATTATAAAAATGAAGACATTTGCCAAAAACTTTTAAGTTAATTAATTTTCCTCATTAATGT
>NW_015639527.1:435162-440795 GCF_001515625.1 Sinocyclocheilus rhinocerous | reverse complement strand
TTTGACAAGCAGTCTCCTGGACTTTAAATTATCCTGTTTTCCTCAGGTAACTTAACACTGCTGCTTTGCTTTGAAGTAGAGAGTGCAGGCCTCCCTGTTCATTTGGCACTGGAACATGCTACATTACATGACATGATGGCCGTGAATTTTACCTTTTAAACGCTATTATGCACATAATAATCACATATAGCAGAGGGATGAGAACAAAAACAAAATACCTGGATTAACGTTACCTCTCCAGCATTCGTTTGGTGTAGGGCTCCTGTGCTTGAGGTGAAGACTTGAAATCGGTCAAAATTCTTCACTTCTGTCAACATCCGCAAATTCTTGAAAATAAGGCTGTGTTACTCATACCGTAGAGTAATGCGAAAAGAAGAAACAACATTCACGCTGTGTCACCCGCATCAAACAGCACAAGCACTGTGAACGCACCTGATGCAGCGAAGCAAACGCTCCACGTTAAATTGTTCACTTATAATCCTCTTTTAGGTGTTTATAAAATATTGAAGGCGGATGGAAATAAAATGATCTGGTGTGCTAGACAACTTGTTTGGTCATGTTTTCCTGTTTCAGCGTCTCTTCTCTCTTTTTTCCAGTTATGCGCTCTGCCTCGCTCACACTTTTCACTAACGGCATACTGCTCAGTGCACGTCGCCTTATTATTACACATTGTGTGTTAAAATCCTACACAACATGTGTCAGAATGCTGTCAACACAACCATAAGTGTTGTTTTTTGACACATCTGTTTTTGCAGTGTATACTGCTATAGGCTGATTGCAGTGCATTCTGGGATTGGCTTGGCCATAAAAAGGTATGTTTAGAGCTGCATTAAAATTTGTCCAAAATAATGGCAAAATGGTTCTGGATGAGGCTAAAATGGCCACGGTATAGCTTAAAATAAAGTAAATCTAAAATCTATTCAAATTATAGGTTCATATTACACTTGTATTCATTATTATGTATTTAATGTTAAAAAGTACACCATGCTATAGGGCAGGCTATGCCTAATATAAAATAACAAATAACTTACATAGTTTAAATAGGTATACAAATAGGCTAAGTAAACGTATAATATATAGCCAACTAAATAAGAAAATAAAAAAAAAACACTCCAGTTCCTCAAGGAATGACCATTATGGATAATGACCATTATAACCATCATATTTGACTAGACTGCTCATACTGCTATCTTAATGCCTGTTGGACTACTGAGGGGTCTGTTTTTGTTAAGCCTCAATCACTGATCAAGTGTTTCTTTGGGTAAAATCGGTGACCTTGGTCACTGTGTGTTGTATAGCTCTCCTGCCTCTACCTCTTTCTTCAGAGAAATAGCCAGAGACACAAATATGGGCAAGATAAAAAATATGTGGCTTGTTATAGAGAGAGAGAACGAAGAGAGTGAAAATCAGAAGTGAGCTGTCACTGAAGTTTTGCCCACCTGTCATCTCACAGCCATTAGAGGACAGAAAGCTTTACTTTACAGCTCATCAGCACAATTTCAGCACCTGCGGCCAGGTACAGCCTCAAAACCTCATTATTGCAAGAAAAAAAACACCCTTCACACAGTCATTTATAACCTTTGAGAACAGTCATCTTCACATATAATTACACACTCATACTTCAGACTTGAACTGAAGGGTCCTGAACCTGTGTTTACATTCTGGTGACTATAACAATAATTTTGGCGCAGCTCTCATTATATGCTGTAATTATAGACTCTCAGAGGGAGTGTTAGGATCATTGGCGCAAACCAGTGTTTTGGAGATCTAAGACTTCATTATATTAATGACAACTCAGAGGTGAAGACCCTCTGTCTCGCTGGTTTTATCCTCCCATCGGGCTTTCAAAGACACACAGACAGAGCTGTTCTCAACATCAACTAAAATGTTCATTGATTTAATTTGCATGTTGTTGTTTTTTTTTTTATTCTCCATTCCATTTGTTCCCACTTCAAGACTTTGTGATTTACAGGAAAGATATTACTGTAATTCAATCAAGTGTGCCAGGAGGATGGGTTGATCCTGAATAACACATTTAGTTTAGTCCAGTGTGATTTCCACTAATCCAAAGCAAACATCAGATTTGGCCTCCAAAGTCACACTGACCAAATGGCCATTGCCCCACACGAGTAGTAACACTCTATAAACAGGGAGGGGATTGATTCAGGGGGCCAAGCCTCAGGCACTGACCTCTTGTTTCAGGCTCTTTCATTAACAGTGTTAAGGATTAAATGCTCCAAAATGAGCTTATTATGTTTAGATTTAATATATATATATATATATATACACACACATCTCTTACGCTAGGTTCATACGGGGCATCGGCGTCAACGCTTGATGGAGGGCATGTCTGAAGCTTGGCGCTGACGCGATCGGCATAGTGACATCAGCCAATTACATTGGACTGCAATTGGCTAGCGCCTGAGCTAGGGTATTTGCATAAGGCAATCTGACTGGCTAACGCCTCTGTTGGCGCTTGAAAAGTTGAGAAATTTTCAACTTCTGTTGCGAGCAACGCCAGTGATGTGGCGCCAACAGACCCACAATGCAGTTCGGCAACGCATGACGTCACCCATTCAGAGTAAATGAGAAGCGTTAATGCCGATTCCCCATGTGAATGTACCGTTACCACAGTGTCTTCGCCTTGATTATAATGGCATACCTGTTGTTGTCACAGCACTTGATTCCTGTATTAGGTGTTGCACCATTGCAAGCAAGTGACATGTTGTCTAGCAAATTCACAGGTGATGTTTCTTTAGCACTCATTAACGAAGAGAGTGAAAATCAGAAGTGAGCTGTCACTGAAGTTTTGCCCACCTGTCATCTCACAGCCATTAGAGGACAGAAAGCTTTACTTTACAGCTCATCAGCACAATTTCAGCACCTGCGGCCAGGTACAGCCTCAAAACCTCATTATTGCAAGAAAAAAAACACCCTTCACACAGTCATTTATAACCTTTGAGAACAGTCATCTTCACATATAATTACACACTCATACTTCAGACTTGAACTGAAGGGTCCTGAACCTGTGTTTACATTCTGGTGACTATAACAATAATTTTGGCGCAGCTCTCATTATATGCTGTAATTATACTCACTCAGAGGGAGTATTAGGATCATTGGCGCAAACCAGTGTTTTGGAGATCTAAGACTTCATTATATTAATGACAACTCAGAGGTGAAGACCCTCTGTCTCGCTGGTTTTATCCTCCCATCGGGCTTTCAAAGACACACAGACAGAGCTGTTCTCAACATCAACTAAAATGTTCATTGATTTAATTTGCATGTTGTTGTTTTTTTTTTTATTCTCCATTCCATTTGTTCCCACTTCAAGACTTTGTGATTTACAGGAAAGATATTACTGTAATTCAATCAAGTGTGCCAGGAGGATGGGTTGATCCTGAATAACACATTTAGTTTAGTCCAGTGTGATTTCCACTAATCCAAAGCAAACATCAGATTTGGCCTCCAAAGTCACACTGACCAAATGGCCATTGCCCCACACGAGTAGTAACACTCTATAAACAGGGAGGGGATTGATTCAGGGGGCCAAGCCTCAGGCACTGACCTCTTGTTTCAGGCTCTTTCATTAACAGTGTTAAGGATTAAATGCTCCAAAATGAGCTTATTATGTTTAGATTTAAACCCTATTGTTTAGCAGCTGCGTAGCTTGTGCCAAGTCTGAACAAACACAAAGGGAAATGAGGAAATATGGCTTTGTTGAACACTAACTTTATGCCTTTCATTAATGCTAACCTGACTTTTTTCACTGGAAAATCTTATATAAAGAGACTAACAGTAACATTTTAATTTGTATATTGGTATTGTTGTTAAACTTCAGGTTGTTGCCGCTCGGCTCTCTGTGACCCTCATTGACTTTTGGCGAGTGTGTTTTTTTTCCTCATTAGTGACTGATCATTGCTGTCATTGATTTTCTCACTTAAATCCTTTAGTCATTAAGATGGATCCTCTTTGGCTCTTTATAGGGTTATTTTTGGCTCTCATTTGTAGAAGTTGTAGTGTTTCAGTTCAAAAGTGTTAGTATTTGTTTTATTACGTGCCTGCTAGTGCTATACAAAATCATAATTGTTGACTGTCTCTACTATGGTAAATGCATCATTTTTAATTAAGAAATTACTCATTTTGATTAATAGAAGTTTCATGAAGTTAAATGCTCTGTCATTGAAGTTTGAGAGCAAAATAGCCCCAACACATTTTCAGTAACCAAATTAATGATGTATATACAGTATATGTGTATATATACACATTATATATAGCAAGTGACATGTTGTCTAGCAAATTCACAGGTGATGTTTCTTTAGCACTCATTTTTGAGCCACAGAGTATATCGAGAAACACAAAACACTCATTTGTGGTTCAGACTTCTGAAAACTCGCTTATTAGAACCACGTGTTGTTACCAAAAGTTCTAAAGACCATTTAAGAAGCTCCGATATGTTGATATGTTGCATTTGTTATTGCGTTTATGTGCATTGTATTTCTTGTGCAGCCCCTACTCTCTGCTTCCAATGCAAGACATAATACAGGTATTTGAATGTGTCCCCTGATTTTATTTCTTCAAATCTAAGTGTATAGACTATTTCTATGATAATTTATGATAATAAACTAGACAGCCCAGGTAGGGCTGCACGATAAATCGAAATGGAATCGAGATCGCGATTCGACAGAAACTGCGATTGTCATGCGTATCTTTCAGTGAAGCATGGTTCTGTGATCAGCAGTAAATCTCCATCCAAAGGCCAGAGAGCGCTCTCGCGCTGAAACTCCAAATACGCCTAGCAGAAAAAACCCAGGAAATGCCTATCGCTGCAGCTGAATAAACAGAAGATTCAACCGCTTTCATTGATTCAACCTGACTAATAAACACACGACTACGGCAATATACGGTTTATCAGGTAGGGCTGCACGATAAATCGAAATGGAATCGAGATCGCGATTCGACAGAAACTGCGATTGTCATGCGTATCTTTCAGTGAAGCATGGTTCTGTGATCAGCAGTAAATCTCCATCCAAAGGCCAGAGAGCGCTCTCGCGCTGAAACTCCAAATACGCCTAGCAGAAAAAACCCAGGAAATGCCTATCGCTGCAGCTGAATAAACTTCAACAAGATTCAACTGCTTTCATTGATTCAACGTGACTAATAAACACACGACTACGGCAATATATGGTTTATCGGAGTTCTTATTATTATAATTTTCATTAAAATAAAGTATATTTATAATGCAATGCCTTTATCACTGCTTAAATATGTTGCGTGCCTTATTCTGTGTAAGAAGCCACATCATCTCACAGAAGGATTTATTTCAAACACTCGACTGACGTTATGAAGTGAGTTTGGAGTAAAAATATGTTATTAAATGTGGTATTTTCACATGCTTTCAGATGGAGCAGCATTTACTTCACAGAGCCGTAGTTCACTGACAAGTTACGCAAAAAAAAAAAAAACGCTTTTATTGCGCGATTATGAAATAGCAGCTGTTTGCATAGCTTCTCGGTGAACTATGGCTCTGTATAGTAAATGCAGCTCCATCTGAAAGCATGTGAAAATACCACATTTAATAACATATTTTTACTCCAAACTCACTTCATAACATCAGTCGAGTGTTTGAAATA